>NW_028122631.1:0-109145 GCF_965194805.1 Balaenoptera borealis | reverse complement strand
GTATATAATATGTATTTGTATACATATGGTAACGCTAATCTTCATTTAGCCAATCCCCCCACCTTTCCTTTTAGATAAGCATAGTTTTTTTTTCTAAGTCTGTGAGTGCCTTTCTCTGTGGAAATATGTTGATTTGTGTCAGTTATTAGATAACGCCTATAAGTGATATCATAGAATATAGGTCTCTTGCTTTCCGACTTACCTCATGTTTTGTGATTATCTCCAGGCTCATGTGTGGTGCCTCAAAGAGCAGTGTTTCACTGTTTTCCACGGCTAATATTCCATTGTGTACATGGACCACTTCTTCTTTATCCATTCACCTGTGGATGGACATTTTGGTTGTTTCACTGTCTTGTCTATTGTCAATAAGGCTGCAGTGCAGCTTTTGCAGCCCGGGTCTTCTCGATTCTGGTCTTCTCAGGTGAGAGGCCCAGTGGTGCACCTGCTGGATTGAATGGTACCTCAATATTTACTTTCAAACGCAGCTCCTTTCTGTTCTCATCATTGGCTGTTAACCACTTTACATCTCACCAGCAGCTAGAGGGTACACAGTTCTCTAAAACCCCTTCAGCATTTATTGTTTGTAGACCTTCTGCTGATGGTCAGTCGACTGGTGTGAGTTGAAACCTTTTTGTAGATTAGATTGCATGAGTCTAATACTTCCTGAGGTTGAGCTTTTATCCATTTTCCTTTTTTTAAAAAGACGGTGAGTAAAATTTACCTCTTCCTACTATCTCCTTGAAACATTTGCCTGTTTTGAATTTTTTAATCCATTCCCTACCTCAGCTCAATGTTGAGGGCAGGTGTCTTTACAGCCCTGAGTCCTTGTGAATGTTAAGTGACCATTAGCTGTGGGTTAAAAGCCGCTCTTGCGGGAAACGGCCACAAGGCGGCAGCATTTCTCCTTTACCAAATCTGGTCACTAGGGCAACAGAGCCTTAGTGGAAGTCGTGTTCTAGGTTATAAATTACAATGGAATGTGCCAGGAAAAAGCCTTTTAAAGTTATGTCTCATTACTTCGTGTTCGTATTTTTAATTTAATTTTTAGTTTTTAATCACAGCAAATTTGATTACAATGGTTTGTTTGCTCTAGGTGTGCAAGATGTGGTTCTTTCATACATATACATATATCTATTCTTCTTCGGATCCATTTCCCATGTAGGTTATGACACAGTGTTGAGTAGTCTTCTCTTGGAATTGCGTACGTCTTTGGTGATTGTATATTTCACATGTTTTTTATATGTCTTTTAACCCCAATATAGTAACGTGTCCAATCCTCACACCTTTCCATTTGGTGAACCATACGTTTTTGTACTGAATCTGTGACTGCCTTTCTCCTTGCATATATCTTCGTTGGAGTCAATTTGTAGGTAACACCTGTAACTGATATGGTAAGATATGTGTCTTTCGCTTTGTCACTTACTAAAAGTTGCGTGATTACTTCTAGACTCATCTATGGTGCTGCAAATGGCATTGTTTCATTTTATCGCTAGCTCATAATCCATCTGTACATGTAGCAGTTCTTCTTTGTCCACCCATCTGTCGGTGGACTTTTTGGTGACTTCCATATCTTGGCTATTGTAATACTGTGCAATGCAGATTTGCCTGCCTCTTTCTTTCCAATTCTGTCTTCTTAGGGTATAGGTCCAGGAATAAGCCTCTGGATCATACGGTAGCTCAATGTTTACCTTTTAAAGACACCTCCACTCTGTTCTCTTTAGTGGCTCTTTCCAGGTTACATCCCACTTAAAGTTGAGGGTTTGCATTTCTCCACAGCACCTTCAGCATTTATTCTTTGTAGTTTTTTACTGATGGTAATTCTGACTGGTGTGAGCTGCTACGTCTTTGTGGTTGAATTTGCATGTGTCTCATGATCCGTTAAAACTGAGCTTTAAGGCAGGACCTTTTCATTTTTCAGGCTGTGAGTACAGCTTAGTTCTTCAAAGTGTTTTCTTAAAGTATGTGTTAAAATTTTTTGGCCATTACCTCCCTCAAGACATTTTGCGGTGACCATTAGCACAGGCTTAAGCCTGCGTTTACAGATAACGGCCAGAGGGCGGCAGTCTTTCTACGTTCCCCACGCTGGTACTAGGGAAACAGACCTTCCGGCCAGTGGTGTTCCTCGGTTATAAATTAGAGTGGAATGTGCCTGAATAAACCCACAAATGCTGATGTCTCCTTACTTATGTCTGTCTTTTAAATTTAACTTATATTTATTATTGGAGTAATATTCCATTGTGTACATGGAACAGTTCTTCTTGGTGCATTCCTCTGTTGATGGACATTTTCATTGCTTCCAAATGTTGGCTATGGTAAATATGGCTGGAGTGCAGGATTGCCAGCCTGTGACGTTTTGATTCTCATTTTCTCAAGAGATAGGCCCAGCAGTGGGTATGACTGATTGACGGGTAGCTCAATGTTTACCTTTTCAAGGCACTTCCATTGTGTTTTCGTTAGTGGCTCTTACCACGTCCCCCTTAGAGCTGAGTGTACGCATTCCTCCACAATCCCTTCAGCATTTATTTTTGGAAACATTTTTTGCTGATGGCCATTCTGACTGCTGTGAGCTGATAGGTTTTTGTAATTTGGGTTTGCATGTCTTTGAAAATTCCTAAAATACATCATTTTCCCACACCTTTTTCTTTTCTCTTAAAAGATAAAACTGTGAGTACAATATACCTCTTGAAATTGTCTTCTTGGAAGGTTGCCCTCTTTTGAAATTTTTACTCCATTTTTGATCCCAGGATTTATTTGGAGGGCAGGTGTCATTTAGAGAATTGCAAGTTGGTGAATATTTAGTGACCTTTAGCAGTGGGTTTAAAGCTGCTGTTGTGGGAAATGGCCACAAGGAGGCAGCATTTCTCCATTCCCAAATCTGGGTACTAGGGCAGCAGAGCCTTTCTGGAAGTCGTGTTCCTAGGTTGTAAATTAGAATGGAATGTGCCAGGAGAAACCCCCATAAGTTTAGGTCTCATTACTTCTTGTTTTTGTTAATTTTTTTAATCGGGGTAAAGACTAGAATATTGTTTGTCCTAGGGGTACACAATCTGGTTCATTTGTACATTATATATGTCTACTCTACAGATCCTCTTCCCATGTAAAATATAACAGAGTGTTCTGTAGACCTCCCTTGCTATATGGTCGGCCTTTGTGAAATATGTATATAATATGTGTTTGGATATGTATAGTAACACTAATCTCATTTCTCCATTCCCCCTACCTTTCCTTTTAGATGAGCATAGTTGGTTTTCTAAGTCTGTGAGTGTCTTTCTCTGTGGAAATATGTTCATTTGTGTCTGTTATTAGATAACGCCTATAAGGGATATCATAGGATATAGGTCTTTTGCTTTCCGACTTACCTCATGTTTTGTGATTATCTCCAGGCTCATGTGTGGTGCCTCAAAGAGCAGTGTTTCACTGTTTTCCATGGCTAATATTCCATTGTGTACATGGACTCCTTCTTCTTTGTCCATTCACCTGTTGATGGACATTTTGGTTGCTTCCCATCTTGGCTATTTTGAATAAGGCTGCAGTGCAGCTTTTGCAGCCTGTGTCTTTTCGATTCTGGTCTTCTCAGGTGAGAGGCCCAGTGGTGTGCCTGCTGGCGTGAATGGTACCTCAGTTTTTACTTTTAAACGCAGTTCCTTTCTGTACTCATTATTGGCTGTTAACCACTTTACATCTCACCAGCACCTAGAGGTTACAGAGTTCTCTACAACCCCATCAGCATTTATTGTTTGTAGACTTTTTGCTGACGGTCAGTCGACAGGTGTGAGTTGAAACCTTTTGGTTGATTAGATTGCATGAGTCTAATAATTCCTGAGGTTGAGCTTTTATCCATTTTCCTGTTTTTTTTGTTTAAAGAGAGTGAGGAATACTTACCTCTTCAGAGTATCTTCTTGAAACGTTTGCCTGATTTGAATTTTTGTGTCCATTCCCTACCGGAGCACAATTTTTGACAGCAGGTGTCCTTTACAGCCCTGAGTCCTTGTGAATGTCAAGTGACCATTAGCTGTGGGTTTAAAGCTGCTCTTGCGGGAAACGGCCACAAGGCGGCAGCATTTCTCCTTTACCAAATCTGGTCACTAGGGCAACAGAGCCTTAATGGAAATCGTGTTCTAGGTTGTAAATTACAATGGAATGTGCCAGGAAAAAGCCCTTTAAGTATATGTGTCATTACTTCTTGTTCGTATTTTTAACACAATTTTTATTCTTTATCACAGCAAATTCGATTACAATGGTTTGTTTGTTCTAGGTGTGCAAGATGTGGTTCCTTCACACATATACATATATCTATTCTTCTTTGGAATCTTTTCCCATGTAGGTTAGGACACAATGTTGAGTCGTCTTCTCTTGGTATTCTGTAGGTCTTTGGTGATTATACGTTTCACGTGTGTTTGTATATCTCTGTTCACCTCAATATGGTGATGTATCCAATCCTCACACCTTTCCATTTGGTGAACCATAAGTTTTTGTACTGAATCTGTGATTGCCTTTCTCTGTGGAAATATCTTCGTCTGTGTCAATTTTTAGGTAACACCTATATGTGATATGATAGGATATGTGTCTTTCGCTTTCTCACTTACTCCAAGTTGCGTGATTACTTCTAGACTCATCTATGGTGCTGCAGATGGCATTGTTTCATTTTTTCGCTAGCTCAAATTCCATGTGTACATGTAGCAGTTCTTCTTTGTCCACCCATCTGTCGGTGGACTTTTTGGTTACTTCCGTATCTTGTCTATTGTAATACTATGCAATGCAGATTTGCCTGCCTGTGTCTTTCCAATTCTGTCTTCTTAGGTTATAGGTCCAGGTATAGGTCTACTGGATCATATGGTAGCTCAGCTTTAACCTTTTAAAGGCACCTCCATTCTGTTCTCTTTAGTGGCTCTTTCCAGGTTACGTCCCACTTAAAGTTGAGGGTATGCATTTCTCCACAGCACCTTCAGCATTTATTCTTTGTAGTTTTTTGCTGATGGTTATTCTGACTGGTGTGAGCTGATACCTCTTTGTGGTTGAATTTGCATGTGTCTCATAATCCGTTGAAATTGAGCTTTAAGGCGTGTCCTTTTTATTTATCCAGCTGTGATTACGGCTTAGTACTTCAAAGTGTTTTCTTAAAGTATGTGCCCCATTTTGAAATATTTTAACCATTACCTTCCTCAAGACATTTTGAGGGCAGGTTTCATTTACAGCCCTGCAGTACTTGTTCATATGAAGTGACCATTAGCCCAGGCTGTAAAGCTGCTTTTGCAGGTAACGGCCAGAGGGTGGCAGCCTTTCTACGTTCCCCACGCTGGTACTTGGGAAACAGACCTACCCGCCAGTGGTGTTCTTCGGTTATAAATTAGAGTGGAATGTGCTCGGATAAACCCACAAATGCTGATGTCTCCTTACATTTGTTTGTTTTTTAAATTTAATTGATATATTTTACTGGAGTAATACTCCATTGTATACAAGGACCACTTCTTCTTGGTGCATTCCTCTGTTGATGGGCATTTCTGTTGCTTCCAAGTGTTGACTATGGTAAATATTGCTGGCGTACAGGTTTGCCAGCCTGTGACTTTTTGATTCTCATTGTCTCAGGTGATAGGCCCAGCAGATGGTATGCTTGGTTCACTGGTAGCTCAATGTTTACCTTTTCAAAGCACCTCCATTGTGTTTTCATTAGTGGCTCTTCCCACGTCCCCCTTAGAGCTGTGGGTACACATTTCTCCACAATCCCTTCAGCATTTATTGTTTGCAGCATTTTTGCTGATGGACATTCTGCCTGGTGTGAGCTGATAGGTTTTGGTAAATTGGGCTTGCATGTCCTTAAAAATTCCTAAAATTTATCATTTTTCCAGGCGTTTTTCTATTCTGATATAAAAACAAAGTGGGAGTACAATATACCTCTTGAAATTATCTTGTTGGAAGATGGCCCTCTTTTTAATATTCTGGTGGATTTTCGTCCCCAGGGTATTTTTTTGAAGGCAGGTGTCATTTACAGGCCTGCAATGTGTGTCAATATTTAGTAGCCATTAGCACGCACTGGGTTTAAGCTGCCGGTGTACGAATCGGCCACAAGGCAGGAGCATTTCTCCATTACCAAATCTGGTTACTAGGGCAGCAGAGCCGTTCTGGAAGTGGTTTTCCTAGCTTGTAAATTTCAATGGAATGTGCCAGGAAAACCCCCCATAAGTTTATGTCTCATTACTTCTAGTTCGTTGTTTTAATTTTTTAAATTGGGGTAATGTTTAGAGTGTTGTTTGTCCGAGGTGTACACACTCTGGTTCAACTACACATTTTATATATCTATATATGTCGAGATCCTCTTCCCATGTAAATTATTACAGCGTGTTCCGTAGACCTCCCTTGCTCTATGGCGGGTCTTTTGGATATATGTATATAATATGTATTTGTATACATATGGTAACGCTAATCTTCATTTAGCCAATCCCCCCACCTTTCCTTTTAGATAAGCATAGTTTTTTTTTCTAAGTCTGTGAGTGCCTTTCTCTGTGGAAATATGTTGATTTGTGTCAGTTATTAGATAACGCCTATAAGTGATATCATAGAATATAGGTCTCTTGCTTTCCGACTTACCTCATGTTTTGTGATTATCTCCAGGCTCATGTGTGGTGCCTCAAAGAGCAGTGTTTCACTGTTTTCCACGGCTAATATTCCATTGTGTACATGGACCACTTCTTCTTTATCCATTCACCTGTGGATGGACATTTTGGTTGTTTCACTGTCTTGTCTATTGTCAATAAGGCTGCAGTGCAGCTTTTGCAGCCCGGGTCTTCTCGATTCTGGTCTTCTCAGGTGAGAGGCCCAGTGGTGCACCTGCTGGATTGAATGGTACCTCAATTTTTACTTTCAAACGCAGCTCCTTTCTGTTCTCATCATTGGCTGTTAACCACTTTACATTCTCACCAGCAGCTAGAGGGTACACAGTTCTCTAAAACCCCTTCAGCATTTATTGTTTGTAGACCTTCTGCTGATGGTCAGTCGACTGGTGTGAGTTGAAACCTTTTTGTAGATTAGATTGCATGAGTCTAATACTTCCTGAGGTTGAGCTTTTATCCATTTTCCTTTTTTTAAAAAGACGGTGAGTAAAATTTACCTCTTCCTACTATCTCCTTGAAACATTTGCCTGTTTTGAATTTTTTAATCCATTCCCTACCTCAGCTCAATGTTGAGGGCAGGTGTCTTTACAGCCCTGAGTCCTTGTGAATGTTAAGTGACCATTAGCTGTGGGTTAAAAGCCGCTCTTGCGGGAAACGGCCACAAGGCGGCAGCATTTCTCCTTTACCAAATCTGGTCACTAGGGCAACAGAGCCTTAGTGGAAGTCGTGTTCTAGGTTATAAATTACAATGGAATGTGCCAGGAAAAAGCCTTTTAAAGTTATGTCTCATTACTTCGTGTTCGTATTTTTAATTTAATTTTTAGTTTTTAATCACAGCAAATTTGATTACAATGGTTTGTTTGCTCTAGGTGTGCAAGATGTGGTTCTTTCATACATATACATATATCTATTCTTCTTCGGATCCATTTCCCATGTAGGTTATGACACAGTGTTGAGTAGTCTTCTCTTGGAATTGCGTACGTCTTTGGTGATTGTATATTTCACATGTTTTTTATATGTCTTTTAACCCCAATATAGTAACGTGTCCAATCCTCACACCTTTCCATTTGGTGAACCATACGTTTTTGTACTGAATCTGTGACTGCCTTTCTCCTTGCATATATCTTCGTTGGAGTCAATTTGTAGGTAACACCTGTAACTGATATGGTAAGATATGTGTCTTTCGCTTTGTCACTTACTAAAAGTTGCGTGATTACTTCTAGACTCATCTATGGTGCTGCAAATGGCATTGTTTCATTTTATCGCTAGCTCATAATCCATCTGTACATGTAGCAGTTCTTCTTTGTCCACCCATCTGTCGGTGGACTTTTTGGTGACTTCCATATCTTGGCTATTGTAATACTGTGCAATGCAGATTTGCCTGCCTCTTTCTTTCCAATTCTGTCTTCTTAGGGTATAGGTCCAGGAATAAGCCTCTGGATCATACGGTAGCTCAATGTTTACCTTTTAAAGACACCTCCACTCTGTTCTCTTTAGTGGCTCTTTCCAGGTTACATCCCACTTAAAGTTGAGGGTTTGCATTTCTCCACAGCACCTTCAGCATTTATTCTTTGTAGTTTTTTACTGATGGTAATTCTGACTGGTGTGAGCTGCTACGTCTTTGTGGTTGAATTTGCATGTGTCTCATGATCCGTTAAAACTGAGCTTTAAGGCAGGACCTTTTCATTTTTCAGGCTGTGAGTACAGCTTAGTTCTTCAAAGTGTTTTCTTAAAGTATGTGTTAAAATTTTTTGGCCATTACCTCCCTCAAGACATTTTGCGGTGACCATTAGCACAGGCTTAAGCCTGCGTTTACAGATAACGGCCAGAGGGCGGCAGTCTTTCTACGTTCCCCACGCTGGTACTAGGGAAACAGACCTTCCGGCCAGTGGTGTTCCTCGGTTATAAATTAGAGTGGAATGTGCCTGAATAAACCCACAAATGCTGATGTCTCCTTACTTATGTCTGTCTTTTAAATTTAACTTATATTTATTATTGGAGTAATATTCCATTGTGTACATGGAACAGTTCTTCTTGGTGCATTCCTCTGTTGATGGACATTTTCATTGCTTCCAAATGTTGGCTATGGTAAATATGGCTGGAGTGCAGGATTGCCAGCCTGTGACGTTTTGATTCTCATTTTCTCAAGAGATAGGCCCAGCAGTGGGTATGACTGATTGACGGGTAGCTCAATGTTTACCTTTTCAAGGCACTTCCATTGTGTTTTCGTTAGTGGCTCTTACCACGTCCCCCTTAGAGCTGAGTGTACGCATTCCTCCACAGTCCCTTCAGCATTTATTTTTTGAAACATTTTTTGCTGATGGCCATTCTGACTGCTGTGAGCTGATAGGTTTTTGTAATTTGGGTTTGCATGTCTTTGAAAATTCCTAAAATACATCATTTTCCCACACCTTTTTCTTTTCTCTTAAAAGATAAAACTGTGAGTACAATATACCTCTTGAAATTGTCTTCTTGGAAGGTTGCCCTCTTTTGAAATTTTTACTCCATTTTTGATCCCAGGATTTATTTGGAGGGCAGGTGTCATTTAGAGAATTGCAAGTTGGTGAATATTTAGTGACCTTTAGCAGTGGGTTTAAAGCTGCTGTGGTGGGAAATGGCCACAAGGAGGCAGCATTTCTCCATTCCCAAATCTGGGTACTAGGGCAGCAGAGCCTTTCTGGAAGTCGTGTTCCTAGGTTGTAAATTAGAATGGAATGTGCCAGGAGAAACCCCCATAAGTTTAGGTCTCATTACTTCTTGTTTTTGTTAATTTTTTTAATCGGGGTAAAGACTAGAATATTGTTTGTCCTAGGGGTACACAATCTGGTTCATTTGTACATTATATATGTCTACTCTACAGATCCTCTTCCCATGTAAAATATAACAGAGTGTTCTGTAGACCTCCCTTGCTATATGGTCGGCCTTTTTGAAATATGTATATAATATGTGTTTGGATATGTATAGTAACACTAATCTCATTTCTCCATTCCCCCTACCTTTCCTTTTAGATGAGCATAGTTGGTTTTCTAAGTCTGTGAGTGTCTTTCTCTGTGGAAATATGTTCATTTGTGTCTGTTATTAGATAACGCCTATAAGGGATATCATAGGATATAGGTCTTTTGCTTTCCGACTTACCTCATGTTTTGTGATTATCTCCAGGCTCATGTGTGGTGCCTCAAAGAGCAGTGTTTCACTGTTTTCCATGGCTAATATTCCATTGTGTACATGGACTCCTTCTTCTTTGTCCATTCACCTGTTGATGGACATTTTGGTTGCTTCCCATCTTGGCTATTTTGAATAAGGCTGCAGTGCAGCTTTTGCAGCCTGTGTCTTTTCGATTCTGGTCTTCTCAGGTGAGAGGCCCAGTGGTGTGCCTGCTGGCGTGAATGGTACCTCAGTTTTTACTTTTAAACGCAGTTCCTTTCTGTACTCATTATTGGCTGTTAACCACTTTACATCTCACCAGCACCTAGAGGTTACAGAGTTCTCTACAACCCCATCAGCATTTATTGTTTGTAGACTTTTTGCTGACGGTCAGTCGACAGGTGTGAGTTGAAACCTTTTGGTTGATTAGATTGCATGAGTCTAATAATTCCTGAGGTTGAGCTTTTATCCATTTTCCTGTTTTTTTGTTTAAAGAGAGTGAGGAATACTTACCTCTTCAGAGTATCTTCTTGAAACGTTTGCCTGTTTTGAATTTTTGTGTCCATTCCCTACCGGAGCACAATTTTTGACGGCAGGTGTCCTTTACAGCCCTGAGTCCTTGTGAATGTCAAGTGACCATTAGCTGTGGGTTTAAAGCTGCTCTTGCGGGAAACGGCCACAAGGCGGCAGCATTTCTCCTTTACCAAATCTGGTCACTAGGGCAACAGAGCCTTAATGGAAATCGTGTTCTAGGTTGTAAATTACAATGGAATGTGCCAGGAAAAAGCCCTTTAAGTATATGTGTCATTACTTCTTGTTCGTATTTTTAACACAATTTTTATTCTTTATCACAGCAAATTCGATTACAATGGTTTGTTTGTTCTAGGTGTGCAAGATGTGGTTCCTTCACACATATACATATATCTATTCTTCTTTGGAATCTTTTCCCATGTAGGTTAGGACACAATGTTGAGTCGTCTTCTCTTGGTATTCTGTAGGTCTTTGGTGATTATACGTTTCACGTGTGTTTGTATATCTCTGTTCACCTCAATATGGTGATGTATCCAATCCTCACACCTTTCCATTTGGTGAACCATAAGTTTTTGTACTGAATCTGTGATTGCCTTTCTCTGTGGAAATATCTTCGTCTGTGTCAATTTTTAGGTAACACCTATATGTGATATGATAGGATATGTGTCTTTCGCTTTCTCACTTACTCCAAGTTGCGTGATTACTTCTAGACTCATCTATGGTGCTGCAGATGGCATTGTTTCATTTTTTCGCTAGCTCAAATTCCATGTGTACATGTAGCAGTTCTTCTTTGTCCACCCATCTGTCGGTGGACTTTTTGGTTACTTCCGTATCTTGTCTATTGTAATACTATGCAATGCAGATTTGCCTGCCTGTGTCTTTCCAATTCTGTCTTCTTAGGTTATAGGTCCAGGTATAGGTCTACTGGATCATATGGTAGCTCAGCTTTAACCTTTTAAAGGCACCTCCATTCTGTTCTCTTTAGTGGCTCTTTCCAGGTTACGTCCCACTTAAAGTTGAGGGTATGCATTTCTCCACAGCACCTTCAGCATTTATTCTTTGTAGTTTTTTGCTGATGGTTATTCTGACTGGTGTGAGCTGATACCTCTTTGTGGTTGAATTTGCATGTGTCTCATAATCCGTTGAAATTGAGCTTTAAGGCGTGTCCTTTTTATTTATCCAGCTGTGATTACGGCTTAGTACTTCAAAGTGTTTTCTTAAAGTATGTGCCCCATTTTGAAATATTTTAACCATTACCTTCCTCAAGACATTTTGAGGGCAGGTTTCATTTACAGCCCTGCAGTACTTGTTCATATGAAGTGACCATTAGCCCAGGCTGTAAAGCTGCTTTTGCAGGTAACGGCCAGAGGGTGGCAGCCTTTCTACGTTCCCCACGCTGGTACTTGGGAAACAGACCTACCCGCCAGTGGTGTTCTTCGGTTATAAATTAGAGTGGAATGTGCTCGGATAAACCCACAAATGCTGATGTCTCCTTACATTTGTTTGTTTTTTAAATTTAATTGATATATTTTACTGGAGTAATACTCCATTGTATACAAGGACCACTTCTTCTTGGTGCATTCCTCTGTTGATGGGCATTTCTGTTGCTTCCAAGTGTTGACTATGGTAAATATTGCTGGCGTACAGGTTTGCCAGCCTGTGACTTTTTGATTCTCATTGTCTCAGGTGATAGGCCCAGCAGATGGTATGCTTGGTTCACTGGTAGCTCAATGTTTACCTTTTCAAAGCACCTCCATTGTGTTTTCATTAGTGGCTCTTCCCACGTCCCCCTTAGAGCTGTGGGTACACATTTCTCCACAATCCCTTCAGCATTTATTGTTTGCAGCATTTTTGCTGATGGACATTCTGCCTGGTGTGAGCTGATAGGTTTTGGTAAATTGGGCTTGCATGTCCTTAAAAATTCCTAAAATTTATCATTTTTCCAGGCGTTTTTCTATTCTGATATAAAAACAAAGTGTGAGTACAATATACCTCTTGAAATTATCTTGTTGGAAGATGGCCCTCTTTTTAATATTCTGGTGGATTTTCGTCCCCAGGGTATTTTTTTGAAGGCAGGTGTCATTTACAGGCCTGCAATGTGTGTCAATATTTAGTAGCCATTAGCACGCACTGGGTTTAAGCTGCCGGTGTACGAATCGGCCACAAGGCAGGAGCATTTCTCCATTACCAAATCTGGTTACTAGGGCAGCAGAGCCGTTCTGGAAGTGGTTTTCCTAGCTTGTAAATTTCAATGGAATGTGCCAGGAAAACCCCCCATAAGTTTATGTCTCATTACTTCTAGTTCGTTGTTTTAATTTTTTAAATTGGGGTAATGTTTAGAGTGTTGTTTGTCCGAGGTGTACACACTCTGGTTCAACTACACATTTTATATATCTATATATGTCGAGATCCTCTTCCCATGTAAATTATTACAGCGTGTTCCGTAGACCTCCCTTGCTCTATGGCGGGTCTTTTGGATATATGTATATAATATGTATTTGTATACATATGGTAACGCTAATCTTCATTTAGCCAATCCCCCCACCTTTCCTTTTAGATAAGCATAGTTTTTTTTTCTAAGTCTGTGAGTGCCTTTCTCTGTGGAAATATGTTGATTTGTGTCAGTTATTAGATAACGCCTATAAGTGATATCATAGAATATAGGTCTCTTGCTTTCCGACTTACCTCATGTTTTGTGATTATCTCCAGGCTCATGTGTGGTGCCTCAAAGAGCAGTGTTTCACTGTTTTCCACGGCTAATATTCCATTGTGTACATGGACCACTTCTTCTTTATCCATTCACCTGTGGATGGACATTTTGGTTGTTTCACTGTCTTGTCTATTGTCAATAAGGCTGCAGTGCAGCTTTTGCAGCCCGGGTCTTCTCGATTCTGGTCTTCTCAGGTGAGAGGCCCAGTGGTGCACCTGCTGGATTGAATGGTACCTCAATTTTTACTTTCAAACGCAGCTCCTTTCTGTTCTCATCATTGGCTGTTAACCACTTTACATCTCACCAGCAGCTAGAGGGTACACAGTTCTCTACAACCCCTTCAGCATTTATTGTTTGTAGACCTTCTGCTGATGGTCAGTCGACTGGTGTGAGTTGAAACCTTTTTGTAGATTAGATTGCATGAGTCTAATACTTCCTGAGGTTGAGCTTTTATCCATTTTCCTTTTTTTAAAAAGACGGTGAGTAAAATTTACCTCTTCCTACTATCTCCTTGAAACATTTGCCTGTTTTGAATTTTTTAATCCATTCCCTACCTCAGCTCAATGTTGAGGGCAGGTGTCTTTACAGCCCTGAGTCCTTGTGAATGTTAAGTGACCATTAGCTGTGGGTTAAAAGCCGCTCTTGCGGGAAACGGCCACAAGGCGGCAGCATTTCTCCTTTACCAAATCTGGTCACTAGGGCAACAGAGCCTTAGTGGAAGTCGTGTTCTAGGTTATAAATTACAATGGAATGTGCCAGGAAAAAGCCTTTTAAAGTTATGTCTCATTACTTCGTGTTCGTATTTTTAATTTAATTTTTAGTTTTTAATCACAGCAAATTTGATTACAATGGTTTGTTTGCTCTAGGTGTGCAAGATGTGGTTCTTTCATACATATACATATATCTATTCTTCTTCGGATCCATTTCCCATGTAGGTTATGACACAGTGTTGAGTAGTCTTCTCTTGGAATTGCGTACGTCTTTGGTGATTGTATATTTCACATGTTTTTTATATGTCTTTTAACCCCAATATAGTAACGTGTCCAATCCTCACACCTTTCCATTTGGTGAACCATACGTTTTTGTACTGAATCTGTGACTGCCTTTCTCCTTGCATATATCTTCGTTGGAGTCAATTTGTAGGTAACACCTGTAACTGATATGGTAAGATATGTGTCTTTCGCTTTGTCACTTACTAAAAGTTGCGTGATTACTTCTAGACTCATCTATGGTGCTGCAAATGGCATTGTTTCATTTTATCGCTAGCTCATAATCCATCTGTACATGTAGCAGTTCTTCTTTGTCCACCCATCTGTCGGTGGACTTTTTGGTGACTTCCATATCTTGGCTATTGTAATACTGTGCAATGCAGATTTGCCTGCCTCTTTCTTTCCAATTCTGTCTTCTTAGGGTATAGGTCCAGGAATAAGCCTCTGGATCATACGGTAGCTCAATGTTTACCTTTTAAAGACACCTCCACTCTGTTCTCTTTAGTGGCTCTTTCCAGGTTACATCCCACTTAAAGTTGAGGGTTTGCATTTCTCCACAGCACCTTCAGCATTTATTCTTTGTAGTTTTTTACTGATGGTAATTCTGACTGGTGTGAGCTGCTACGTCTTTGTGGTTGAATTTGCATGTGTCTCATGATCCGTTAAAACTGAGCTTTAAGGCAGGACCTTTTCATTTTTCAGGCTGTGAGTACAGCTTAGTTCTTCAAAGTGTTTTCTTAAAGTATGTGTTAAAATTTTTTGGCCATTACCTCCCTCAAGACATTTTGCGGTGACCATTAGCACAGGCTTAAGCCTGCGTTTACAGATAACGGCCAGAGGGCGGCAGTCTTTCTACGTTCCCCACGCTGGTACTAGGGAAACAGACCTTCCGGCCAGTGGTGTTCCTCGGTTATAAATTAGAGTGGAATGTGCCTGAATAAACCCACAAATGCTGATGTCTCCTTACTTATGTCTGTCTTTTAAATTTAACTTATATTTATTATTGGAGTAATATTCCATTGTGTACATGGAACAGTTCTTCTTGGTGCATTCCTCTGTTGATGGACATTTTCATTGCTTCCAAATGTTGGCTATGGTAAATATGGCTGGAGTGCAGGATTGCCAGCCTGTGACGTTTTGATTCTCATTTTCTCAAGAGATAGGCCCAGCAGTGGGTATGACTGATTGACGGGTAGCTCAATGTTTACCTTTTCAAGGCACTTCCATTGTGTTTTCGTTAGTGGCTCTTACCACGTCCCCCTTAGAGCTGAGTGTACGCATTCCTCCACAATCCCTTCAGCATTTATTTTTGGAAACATTTTTTGCTGATGGCCATTCTGACTGCTGTGAGCTGATAGGTTTTTGTAATTTGGGTTTGCATGTCTTTGAAAATTCCTAAAATACATCATTTTCCCACACCTTTTTCTTTTCTCTTAAAAGATAAAACTGTGAGTACAATATACCTCTTGAAATTGTCTTCTTGGAAGGTTGCCCTCTTTTGAAATTTTTACTCCATTTTTGATCCCAGGATTTATTTGGAGGGCAGGTGTCATTTAGAGAATTGCAAGTTGGTGAATATTTAGTGACCTTTAGCAGTGGGTTTAAAGCTGCTGTTGTGGGAAATGGCCACAAGGAGGCAGCATTTCTCCATTCCCAAATCTGGGTACTAGGGCAGCAGAGCCTTTCTGGAAGTCGTGTTCCTAGGTTGTAAATTAGAATGGAATGTGCCAGGAGAAACCCCCATAAGTTTAGGTCTCATTACTTCTTGTTTTTGTTAATTTTTTTAATCGGGGTAAAGACTAGAATATTGTTTGTCCTAGGGGTACACAATCTGGTTCATTTGTACATTATATATGTCTACTCTACAGATCCTCTTCCCATGTAAAATATAACAGAGTGTTCTGTAGACCTCCCTTGCTATATGGTCGGCCTTTTTGAAATATGTATATAATATGTGTTTGGATATGTATAGTAACACTAATCTCATTTCTCCATTCCCCCTACCTTTCCTTTTAGATGAGCATAGTTGGTTTTCTAAGTCTGTGAGTGTCTTTCTCTGTGGAAATATGTTCATTTGTGTCTGTTATTAGATAACGCCTATAAGGGATATCATAGGATATAGGTCTTTTGCTTTCCGACTTACCTCATGTTTTGTGATTATCTCCAGGCTCATCTCTGGTGCCTCAAAGAGCAGTGTTTCATTGTTTTCCATGGCTAATATTCCATTGTGTACATGGACTCCTTCTTCTTTGTCCATTCACCTGTTGATGGACATTTTGGTTGCTTCCCATCTTGGCTATTTTGAATAAGGCTGCAGTGCAGCTTTTGCAGCCTGTGTCTTTTCGATTCTGGTCTTCTCAGGTGAGAGGCCCAGTGGTGTGCCTGCTGGCGTGAATGGTACCTCAGTTTTTACTTTTAAACGCAGTTCCTTTCTGTACTCATTATTGGCTGTTAACCACTTTACATCTCACCAGCACCTAGAGGTTACAGAGTTCTCTACAACCCCATCAGCATTTATTGTTTGTAGACTTTTTGCTGACGGTCAGTCGACAGGTGTGAGTTGAAACCTTTTGGTTGATTAGATTGCATGAGTCTAATAATTCCTGAGGTTGAGCTTTTATCCATTTTCCTGTTTTTTTGTTTAAAGAGAGTGAGGAATACTTACCTCTTCAGAGTATCTTCTTGAAACGTTTGCCTGATTTGAATTTTTGTGTCCATTCCCTACCGGAGCACAATTTTTGACGGCAGGTGTCCTTTACAGCCCTGAGTCCTTGTGAATGTCAAGTGACCATTAGCTGTGGGTTTAAAGCTGCTCTTGCGGGAAACGGCCACAAGGCGGCAGCATTTCTCCTTTACCAAATCTGGTCACTAGGGCAACAGAGCCTTAATGGAAATCGTGTTCTAGGTTGTAAATTACAATGGAATGTGCCAGGAAAAAGCCCTTTAAGTATATGTGTCATTACTTCTTGTTCGTATTTTTAACACAATTTTTATTCTTTATCACAGCAAATTCGATTACAATGGTTTGTTTGTTCTAGGTGTGCAAGATGTGGTTCCTTCACACATATACATATATCTATTCTTCTTTGGAATCTTTTCCCATGTAGGTTAGGACACAATGTTGAGTCGTCTTCTCTTGGTATTCTGTAGGTCTTTGGTGATTATACGTTTCACGTGTGTTTGTATATCTCTGTTCACCTCAATATGGTGATGTATCCAATCCTCACACCTTTCCATTTGGTGAACCATAAGTTTTTGTACTGAATCTGTGATTGCCTTTCTCTGTGGAAATATCTTCGTCTGTGTCAATTTTTAGGTAACACCTATATGTGATATGATAGGATATGTGTCTTTCGCTTTCTCACTTACTCCAAGTTGCGTGATTACTTCTAGACTCATCTATGGTGCTGCAGATGGCATTGTTTCATTTTTTCGCTAGCTCAAATTCCATGTGTACATGTAGCAGTTCTTCTTTGTCCACCCATCTGTCGGTGGACTTTTTGGTTACTTCCGTATCTTGACTATTGTAATACTATGCAATGCAGATTTGCCTGCCTGTGTCTTTCCAATTCTGTCTTCTTAGGTTATAGGTCCAGGTATAGGTCTACTGGATCATATGGTAGCTCAGCTTTAACCTTTTAAAGGCACCTCCATTCTGTTCTCTTTAGTGGCTCTTTCCAGGTTACGTCCCACTTAAAGTTGAGGGTATGCATTTCTCCACAGCACCTTCAGCATTTATTCTTTGTAGTTTTTTGCTGATGGTTATTCTGACTGGTGTGAGCTGATACCTCTTTGTGGTTGAATTTGCATGTGTCTCATAATCCGTTGAAATTGAGCTTTAAGGCGTGTCCTTTTTATTTATCCAGCTGTGATTACGGCTTAGTACTTCAAAGTGTTTTCTGAAAGTATGTGTCCCATTTTGAAATATTTTAACCATTACCTTCCTCAAGACATTTTGAGGGCAGGTTTCATTTACAGCCCTGCAGTACTTGTTCATATGAAGTGACCATTAGCCCAGGCTGTAAAGCTGCTTTTGCAGGTAACGGCCAGAGGGTGGCAGCCTTTCTACGTTCCCCACGCTGGTACTTGGGAAACAGACCTACCCGCCAGTGGTGTTCTTCGGTTATAAATTAGAGTGGAATGTGCTCGGATAAACCCACAAATGCTGATGTCTCCTTACATTTGTTTGTTTTTTAAATTTAATTGATATATTTTACTGGAGTAATACTCCATTGTATACAAGGACCACTTCTTCTTGGTGCATTCCTCTGTTGATGGGCATTTCTGTTGCTTCCAAGTGTTGACTATGGTAAATATTGCTGGCGTACAGGTTTGCCAGCCTGTGACTTTTTGATTCTCATTGTCTCAGGTGATAGGCCCAGCAGATGGTATGCTTGGTTCACTGGTAGCTCAATGTTTACCTTTTCAAAGCACCTCCATTGTGTTTTCATTAGTGGCTCTTCCCACGTCCCCCTTAGAGCTGTGGGTACACATTTCTCCACAATCCCTTCAGCATTTATTGTTTGCAGCATTTTTGCTGATGGACATTCTGCCTGGTGTGAGCTGATAGGTTTTGGTAAATTGGGCTTGCATGTCCCTAAAAATTCCTAAAATTTATCATTTTTCCAGGCGTTTTTCTATTCTGATATAAAAACAAAGTGTGAGTACAATATACCTCTTGAAATTATCTTGTTGGAAGATGGCCCTCTTTTTAATATTCTGGTGGATTTTCGTCCCCAGGGTATTTTTTTGAAGGCAGGTGTCATTTACAGGCCTGCAATGTGTGTCAATATTTAGTAGCCATTAGCACGCACTGGGTTTAAGCTGCCGGTGTACGAATCGGCCACAAGGCAGGAGCATTTCTCCATTACCAAATCTGGTTACTAGGGCAGCAGAGCCGTTCTGGAAGTGGTTTTCCTAGCTTGTAAATTTCAATGGAATGTGCCAGGAAAACCCCCCATAAGTTTATGTCTCATTACTTCTAGTTCGTTGTTTTAATTTTTTAAATTGGGGTAATGTTTAGAGTGTTGTTTGTCCAAGGTGTACACACTCTGGTTCAACTACACATTTTATATATCTATATATGTCGAGATCCTCTTCCCATGTAAATTATTACAGCGTGTTCCGTAGACCTCCCTTGCTCTATGGCGGGTCTTTTGGATATATGTATATAATATGTATTTGTATACATATGGTAACGCTAATCTTCATTTAGCCAATCCCCCCACCTTTCCTTTTAGATAAGCATAGTTTTTTTTTCTAAGTCTGTGAGTGCCTTTCTCTGTGGAAATATGTTGATTTGTGTCAGTTATTAGATAACGCCTATAAGTGATATCATAGAATATAGGTCTCTTGCTTTCCGACTTACCTCATGTTTTGTGATTATCTCCAGGCTCATGTGTGGTGCCTCAAAGAGCAGTGTTTCACTGTTTTCCACGGCTAATATTCCATTGTGTACATGGACCACTTCTTCTTTATCCATTCACCTGTGGATGGACATTTTGGTTGTTTCACTGTCTTGTCTATTGTCAATAAGGCTGCAGTGCAGCTTTTGCAGCCCGGGTCTTCTCGATTCTGGTCTTCTCAGGTGAGAGGCCCAGTGGTGCACCTGCTGGATTGAATGGTACCTCAATTTTTACTTTCAAACGCAGCTCCTTTCTGTTCTCATCATTGGCTGTTAACCACTTTACATCTCACCAGCAGCTAGAGGGTACACAGTTCTCTAAAACCCCTTCAGCATTTATTGTTTGTAGACCTTCTGCTGATGGTCAGTCGACTGGTGTGAGTTGAAACCTTTTTGTAGATTAGATTGCATGAGTCTAATACTTCCTGAGGTTGAGCTTTTATCCATTTTCCTTTTTTTAAAAAGACGGTGAGTAAAATTTACCTCTTCCTACTATCTCCTTGAAACATTTGCCTGTTTTGAATTTTTTAATCCATTCCCTACCTCAGCTCAATGTTGAGGGCAGGTGTCTTTACAGCCCTGAGTCCTTGTGAATGTTAAGTGACCATTAGCTGTGGGTTAAAAGCCGCTCTTGCGGGAAACGGCCACAAGGCGGCAGCATTTCTCCTTTACCAAATCTGGTCACTAGGGCAACAGAGCCTTAGTGGAAGTCGTGTTCTAGGTTATAAATTACAATGGAATGTGCCAGGAAAAAGCCTTTTAAAGTTATGTCTCATTACTTCGTGTTCGTATTTTTAATTTAATTTTTAGTTTTTAATCACAGCAAATTTGATTACAATGGTTTGTTTGCTCTAGGTGTGCAAGATGTGGTTCTTTCATACATATACATATATCTATTCTTCTTCGGATCCATTTCCCATGTAGGTTATGACACAGTGTTGAGTAGTCTTCTCTTGGAATTGCGTACGTCTTTGGTGATTGTATATTTCACATGTTTTTTATATGTCTTTTAACCCCAATATAGTAACGTGTCCAATCCTCACACCTTTCCATTTGGTGAACCATACGTTTTTGTACTGAATCTGTGACTGCCTTTCTCCTTGCATATATCTTCGTTGGAGTCAATTTGTAGGTAACACCTGTAACTGATATGGTAAGATATGTGTCTTTCGCTTTGTCACTTACTAAAAGTTGCGTGATTACTTCTAGACTCATCTATGGTGCTGCAAATGGCATTGTTTCATTTTATCGCTAGCTCATAATCCATCTGTACATGTAGCAGTTCTTCTTTGTCCACCCATCTGTCGGTGGACTTTTTGGTGACTTCCATATCTTGGCTATTGTAATACTGTGCAATGCAGATTTGCCTGCCTCTTTCTTTCCAATTCTGTCTTCTTAGGGTATAGGTCCAGGAATAAGCCTCTGGATCATACGGTAGCTCAATGTTTACCTTTTAAAGACACCTCCACTCTGTTCTCTTTAGTGGCTCTTTCCAGGTTACATCCCACTTAAAGTTGAGGGTTTGCATTTCTCCACAGCACCTTCAGCATTTATTCTTTGTAGTTTTTTACTGATGGTAATTCTGACTGGTGTGAGCTGCTACGTCTTTGTGGTTGAATTTGCATGTGTCTCATGATCCGTTAAAACTGAGCTTTAAGGCAGGACCTTTTCATTTTTCAGGCTGTGAGTACAGCTTAGTTCTTCAAAGTGTTTTCTTAAAGTATGTGTTAAAATTTTTTGGCCATTACCTCCCTCAAGACATTTTGCGGTGACCATTAGCACAGGCTTAAGCCTGCGTTTACAGATAACGGCCAGAGGGCGGCAGTCTTTCTACGTTCCCCACGCTGGTACTAGGGAAACAGACCTTCCGGCCAGTGGTGTTCCTCGGTTATAAATTAGAGTGGAATGTGCCTGAATAAACCCACAAATGCTGATGTCTCCTTACTTATGTCTGTCTTTTAAATTTAACTTATATTTATTATTGGAGTAATATTCCATTGTGTACATGGAACAGTTCTTCTTGGTGCATTCCTCTGTTGATGGACATTTTCATTGCTTCCAAATGTTGGCTATGGTAAATATGGCTGGAGTGCAGGATTGCCAGCCTGTGACGTTTTGATTCTCATTTTCTCAAGAGATAGGCCCAGCAGTGGGTATGACTGATTGACGGGTAGCTCAATGTTTACCTTTTCAAGGCACTTCCATTGTGTTTTCGTTAGTGGCTCTTACCACGTCCCCCTTAGAGCTGAGTGTACGCATTCCTCCACAATCCCTTCAGCATTTATTTTTGGAAACATTTTTTGCTGATGGCCATTCTGACTGCTGTGAGCTGATAGGTTTTTGTAATTTGGGTTTGCATGTCTTTGAAAATTCCTAAAATACATCATTTTCCCACACCTTTTTCTTTTCTCTTAAAAGATAAAACTGTGAGTACAATATACCTCTTGAAATTGTCTTCTTGGAAGGTTGCCCTCTTTTGAAATTTTTACTCCATTTTTGATCCCAGGATTTATTTGGAGGGCAGGTGTCATTTAGAGAATTGCAAGTTGGTGAATATTTAGTGACCTTTAGCAGTGGGTTTAAAGCTGCTGTTGTGGGAAATGGCCACAAGGAGGCAGCATTTCTCCATTCCCAAATCTGGGTACTAGGGCAGCAGAGCCTTTCTGGAAGTCGTGTTCCTAGGTTGTAAATTAGAATGGAATGTGCCAGGAGAAACCCCCATAAGTTTAGGTCTCATTACTTCTTGTTTTTGTTAATTTTTTTAATCGGGGTAAAGACTAGAATATTGTTTGTCCTAGGGGTACACAATCTGGTTCATTTGTACATTATATATGTCTACTCTACAGATCCTCTTCCCATGTAAAATATAACAGAGTGTTCTGTAGACCTCCCTTGCTATATGGTCGGCCTTTGTGAAATATGTATATAATATGTGTTTGGATATGTATAGTAACACTAATCTCATTTCTCCATTCCCCCTACCTTTCCTTTTAGATGAGCATAGTTGGTTTTCTAAGTCTGTGAGTGTCTTTCTCTGTGGAAATATGTTCATTTGTGTCTGTTATTAGATAACGCCTATAAGGGATATCATAGGATATAGGTCTTTTGCTTTCCGACTTACCTCATGTTTTGTGATTATCTCCAGGCTCATCTCTGGTGCCTCAAAGAGCAGTGTTTCATTGTTTTCCATGGCTAATATTCCATTGTGTACATGGACTCCTTCTTCTTTGTCCATTCACCTGTTGATGGACATTTTGGTTGCTTCCCATCTTGGCTATTTTGAATAAGGCTGCAGTGCAGCTTTTGCAGCCTGTGTCTTTTCGATTCTGGTCTTCTCAGGTGAGAGGCCCAGTGGTGTGCCTGCTGGCGTGAATGGTACCTCAGTTTTTACTTTTAAACGCAGTTCCTTTCTGTACTCATTATTGGCTGTTAACCACTTTACATCTCACCAGCACCTAGAGGTTACAGAGTTCTCTACAACCCCATCAGCATTTATTGTTTGTAGACTTTTTGCTGACGGTCAGTCGACAGGTGTGAGTTGAAACCTTTTGGTTGATTAGATTGCATGAGTCTAATAATTCCTGAGGTTGAGCTTTTATCCATTTTCCTGTTTTTTTGTTTAAAGAGAGTGAGGAATACTTACCTCTTCAGAGTATCTTCTTGAAACGTTTGCCTGTTTTGAATTTTTGTGTCCATTCCCTACCGGAGCACAATTTTTGACGGCAGGTGTCCTTTACAGCCCTGAGTCCTTGTGAATGTCAAGTGACCATTAGCTGTGGGTTTAAAGCTGCTCTTGCGGGAAACGGCCACAAGGCGGCAGCATTTCTCCTTTACCAAATCTGGTCACTAGGGCAACAGAGCCTTAATGGAAATCGTGTTCTAGGTTGTAAATTACAATGGAATGTGCCAGGAAAAAGCCCTTTAAGTATATGTGTCATTACTTCTTGTTCGTATTTTTAACACAATTTTTATTCTTTATCACAGCAAATTCGATTACAATGGTTTGTTTGTTCTAGGTGTGCAAGATGTGGTTCCTTCACACATATACATATATCTATTCTTCTTTGGAATCTTTTCCCATGTAGGTTAGGACACAATGTTGAGTCGTCTTCTCTTGGTATTCTGTAGGTCTTTGGTGATTATACGTTTCACGTGTGTTTGTATATCTCTGTTCACCTCAATATGGTGATGTATCCAATCCTCACACCTTTCCATTTGGTGAACCATAAGTTTTTGTACTGAATCTGTGATTGCCTTTCTCTGTGGAAATATCTTCGTCTGTGTCAATTTTTAGGTAACACCTATATGTGATATGATAGGATATGTGTCTTTCGCTTTCTCACTTACTCCAAGTTGCGTGATTACTTCTAGACTCATCTATGGTGCTGCAGATGGCATTGTTTCATTTTTTCGCTAGCTCAAATTCCATGTGTACATGTAGCAGTTCTTCTTTGTCCACCCATCTGTCGGTGGACTTTTTGGTTACTTCCGTATCTTGTCTATTGTAATACTATGCAATGCAGATTTGCCTGCCTGTGTCTTTCCAATTCTGTCTTCTTAGGTTATAGGTCCAGGTATAGGTCTACTGGATCATATGGTAGCTCAGCTTTAACCTTTTAAAGGCACCTCCATTCTGTTCTCTTTAGTGGCTCTTTCCAGGTTACGTCCCACTTAAAGTTGAGGGTATGCATTTCTCCACAGCACCTTCAGCATTTATTCTTTGTAGTTTTTTGCTGATGGTTATTCTGACTGGTGTGAGCTGATACCTCTTTGTGGTTGAATTTGCATGTGTCTCATAATCCGTTGAAATTGAGCTTTAAGGCGTGTCCTTTTTATTTATCCAGCTGTGATTACGGCTTAGTACTTCAAAGTGTTTTCTTAAAGTATGTGCCCCATTTTGAAATATTTTAACCATTACCTTCCTCAAGACATTTTGAGGGCAGGTTTCATTTACAGCCCTGCAGTACTTGTTCATATGAAGTGACCATTAGCCCAGGCTGTAAAGCTGCTTTTGCAGGTAACGGCCAGAGGGTGGCAGCCTTTCTACGTTCCCCACGCTGGTACTTGGGAAACAGACCTACCCGCCAGTGGTGTTCTTCGGTTATAAATTAGAGTGGAATGTGCTCGGATAAACCCACAAATGCTGATGTCTCCTTACATTTGTTTGTTTTTTAAATTTAATTGATATATTTTACTGGAGTAATACTCCATTGTATACAAGGACCACTTCTTCTTGGTGCATTCCTCTGTTGATGGGCATTTCTGTTGCTTCCAAGTGTTGACTATGGTAAATATTGCTGGCGTACAGGTTTGCCAGCCTGTGACTTTTTGATTCTCATTGTCTCAGGTGATAGGCCCAGCAGATGGTATGCTTGGTTCACTGGTAGCTCAATGTTTACCTTTTCAAAGCACCTCCATTGTGTTTTCATTAGTGGCTCTTCCCACGTCCCCCTTAGAGCTGTGGGTACACATTTCTCCACAATCCCTTCAGCATTTATTGTTTGCAGCATTTTTGCTGATGGACATTCTGCCTGGTGTGAGCTGATAGGTTTTGGTAAATTGGGCTTGCATGTCCTTAAAAATTCCTAAAATTTATCATTTTTCCAGGCGTTTTTCTATTCTGATATAAAAACAAAGTGGGAGTACAATATACCTCTTGAAATTATCTTGTTGGAAGATGGCCCTCTTTTTAATATTCTGGTGGATTTTCGTCCCCAGGGTATTTTTTTGAAGGCAGGTGTCATTTACAGGCCTGCAATGTGTGTCAATATTTAGTAGCCATTAGCACGCACTGGGTTTAAGCTGCCGGTGTACGAATCGGCCACAAGGCAGGAGCATTTCTCCATTACCAAATCTGGTTACTAGGGCAGCAGAGCCGTTCTGGAAGTGGTTTTCCTAGCTTGTAAATTTCAATGGAATGTGCCAGGAAAACCCCCCATAAGTTTATGTCTCATTACTTCTAGTTCGTTGTTTTAATTTTTTAAATTGGGGTAATGTTTAGAGTGTTGTTTGTCCAAGGTGTACACACTCTGGTTCAACTACACATTTTATATATCTATATATGTCGAGATCCTCTTCCCATGTAAATTATTACAGCGTGTTCCGTAGACCTCCCTTGCTCTATGGCGGGTCTTTTGGATATATGTATATAATATGTATTTGTATACATATGGTAACGCTAATCTTCATTTAGCCAATCCCCCCACCTTTCCTTTTAGATAAGCATAGTTTTTTTTTCTAAGTCTGTGAGTGCCTTTCTCTGTGGAAATATGTTGATTTGTGTCAGTTATTAGATAACGCCTATAAGTGATATCATAGAATATAGGTCTCTTGCTTTCCGACTTACCTCATGTTTTGTGATTATCTCCAGGCTCATGTGTGGTGCCTCAAAGAGCAGTGTTTCACTGTTTTCCACGGCTAATATTCCATTGTGTACATGGACCACTTCTTCTTTATCCATTCACCTGTGGATGGACATTTTGGTTGTTTCACTGTCTTGTCTATTGTCAATAAGGCTGCAGTGCAGCTTTTGCAGCCCGGGTCTTCTCGATTCTGGTCTTCTCAGGTGAGAGGCCCAGTGGTGCACCTGCTGGATTGAATGGTACCTCAATTTTTACTTTCAAACGCAGCTCCTTTCTGTTCTCATCATTGGCTGTTAACCACTTTACATTCTCACCAGCAGCTAGAGGGTACACAGTTCTCTAAAACCCCTTCAGCATTTATTGTTTGTAGACCTTCTGCTGATGGTCAGTCGACTGGTGTGAGTTGAAACCTTTTTGTAGATTAGATTGCATGAGTCTAATACTTCCTGAGGTTGAGCTTTTATCCATTTTCCTTTTTTTAAAAAGACGGTGAGTAAAATTTACCTCTTCCTACTATCTCCTTGAAACATTTGCCTGTTTTGAATTTTTTAATCCATTCCCTACCTCAGCTCAATGTTGAGGGCAGGTGTCTTTACAGCCCTGAGTCCTTGTGAATGTTAAGTGACCATTAGCTGTGGGTTAAAAGCCGCTCTTGCGGGAAACGGCCACAAGGCGGCAGCATTTCTCCTTTACCAAATCTGGTCACTAGGGCAACAGAGCCTTAGTGGAAGTCGTGTTCTAGGTTATAAATTACAATGGAATGTGCCAGGAAAAAGCCTTTTAAAGTTATGTCTCATTACTTCGTGTTCGTATTTTTAATTTAATTTTTAGTTTTTAATCACAGCAAATTTGATTACAATGGTTTGTTTGCTCTAGGTGTGCAAGATGTGGTTCTTTCATACATATACATATATCTATTCTTCTTCGGATCCATTTCCCATGTAGGTTATGACACAGTGTTGAGTAGTCTTCTCTTGGAATTGCGTACGTCTTTGGTGATTGTATATTTCACATGTTTTTTATATGTCTTTTAACCCCAATATAGTAACGTGTCCAATCCTCACACCTTTCCATTTGGTGAACCATACGTTTTTGTACTGAATCTGTGACTGCCTTTCTCCTTGCATATATCTTCGTTGGAGTCAATTTGTAGGTAACACCTGTAACTGATATGGTAAGATATGTGTCTTTCGCTTTGTCACTTACTAAAAGTTGCGTGATTACTTCTAGACTCATCTATGGTGCTGCAAATGGCATTGTTTCATTTTATCGCTAGCTCATAATCCATCTGTACATGTAGCAGTTCTTCTTTGTCCACCCATCTGTCGGTGGACTTTTTGGTGACTTCCATATCTTGGCTATTGTAATACTGTGCAATGCAGATTTGCCTGCCTCTTTCTTTCCAATTCTGTCTTCTTAGGGTATAGGTCCAGGAATAAGCCTCTGGATCATACGGTAGCTCAATGTTTACCTTTTAAAGACACCTCCACTCTGTTCTCTTTAGTGGCTCTTTCCAGGTTACATCCCACTTAAAGTTGAGGGTTTGCATTTCTCCACAGCACCTTCAGCATTTATTCTTTGTAGTTTTTTACTGATGGTAATTCTGACTGGTGTGAGCTGCTACGTCTTTGTGGTTGAATTTGCATGTGTCTCATGATCCGTTAAAACTGAGCTTTAAGGCAGGACCTTTTCATTTTTCAGGCTGTGAGTACAGCTTAGTTCTTCAAAGTGTTTTCTTAAAGTATGTGTTAAAATTTTTTGGCCATTACCTCCCTCAAGACATTTTGCGGTGACCATTAGCACAGGCTTAAGCCTGCGTTTACAGATAACGGCCAGAGGGCGGCAGTCTTTCTACGTTCCCCACGCTGGTACTAGGGAAACAGACCTTCCGGCCAGTGGTGTTCCTCGGTTATAAATTAGAGTGGAATGTGCCTGAATAAACCCACAAATGCTGATGTCTCCTTACTTATGTCTGTCTTTTAAATTTAACTTATATTTATTATTGGAGTAATATTCCATTGTGTACATGGAACAGTTCTTCTTGGTGCATTCCTCTGTTGATGGACATTTTCATTGCTTCCAAATGTTGGCTATGGTAAATATGGCTGGAGTGCAGGATTGCCAGCCTGTGACGTTTTGATTCTCATTTTCTCAAGAGATAGGCCCAGCAGTGGGTATGACTGATTGACGGGTAGCTCAATGTTTACCTTTTCAAGGCACTTCCATTGTGTTTTCGTTAGTGGCTCTTACCACGTCCCCCTTAGAGCTGAGTGTACGCATTCCTCCACAGTCCCTTCAGCATTTATTTTTGGAAACATTTTTTGCTGATGGCCATTCTGACTGCTGTGAGCTGATAGGTTTTTGTAATTTGGGTTTGCATGTCTTTGAAAATTCCTAAAATACATCATTTTCCCACACCTTTTTCTTTTCTCTTAAAAGATAAAACTGTGAGTACAATATACCTCTTGAAATTGTCTTCTTGGAAGGTTGCCCTCTTTTGAAATTTTTACTCCATTTTTGATCCCAGGATTTATTTGGAGGGCAGGTGTCATTTAGAGAATTGCAAGTTGGTGAATATTTAGTGACCTTTAGCAGTGGGTTTAAAGCTGCTGTGGTGGGAAATGGCCACAAGGAGGCAGCATTTCTCCATTCCCAAATCTGGGTACTAGGGCAGCAGAGCCTTTCTGGAAGTCGTGTTCCTAGGTTGTAAATTAGAATGGAATGTGCCAGGAGAAACCCCCATAAGTTTAGGTCTCATTACTTCTTGTTTTTGTTAATTTTTTTAATCGGGGTAAAGACTAGAATATTGTTTGTCCTAGGGGTACACAATCTGGTTCATTTGTACATTATATATGTCTACTCTACAGATCCTCTTCCCATGTAAAATATAACAGAGTGTTCTGTAGACCTCCCTTGCTATATGGTCGGCCTTTTTGAAATATGTATATAATATGTGTTTGGATATGTATAGTAACACTAATCTCATTTCTCCATTCCCCCTACCTTTCCTTTTAGATGAGCATAGTTGGTTTTCTAAGTCTGTGAGTGTCTTTCTCTGTGGAAATATGTTCATTTGTGTCTGTTATTAGATAACGCCTATAAGGGATATCATAGGATATAGGTCTTTTGCTTTCCGACTTACCTCATGTTTTGTGATTATCTCCAGGCTCATGTGTGGTGCCTCAAAGAGCAGTGTTTCACTGTTTTCCATGGCTAATATTCCATTGTGTACATGGACTCCTTCTTCTTTGTCCATTCACCTGTTGATGGACATTTTGGTTGCTTCCCATCTTGGCTATTTTGAATAAGGCTGCAGTGCAGCTTTTGCAGCCTGTGTCTTTTCGATTCTGGTCTTCTCAGGTGAGAGGCCCAGTGGTGTGCCTGCTGGCGTGAATGGTACCTCAGTTTTTACTTTTAAACGCAGTTCCTTTCTGTACTCATTATTGGCTGTTAACCACTTTACATCTCACCAGCACCTAGAGGTTACAGAGTTCTCTACAACCCCATCAGCATTTATTGTTTGTAGACTTTTTGCTGACGGTCAGTCGACAGGTGTGAGTTGAAACCTTTTGGTTGATTAGATTGCATGAGTCTAATAATTCCTGAGGTTGAGCTTTTATCCATTTTCCTGTTTTTTTGTTTAAAGAGAGTGAGGAATACTTACCTCTTCAGAGTATCTTCTTGAAACGTTTGCCTGTTTTGAATTTTTGTGTCCATTCCCTACCGGAGCACAATTTTTGACGGCAGGTGTCCTTTACAGCCCTGAGTCCTTGTGAATGTCAAGTGACCATTAGCTGTGGGTTTAAAGCTGCTCTTGCGGGAAACGGCCACAAGGCGGCAGCATTTCTCCTTTACCAAATCTGGTCACTAGGGCAACAGAGCCTTAATGGAAATCGTGTTCTAGGTTGTAAATTACAATGGAATGTGCCAGGAAAAAGCCCTTTAAGTATATGTGTCATTACTTCTTGTTCGTATTTTTAACACAATTTTTATTCTTTATCACAGCAAATTCGATTACAATGGTTTGTTTGTTCTAGGTGTGCAAGATGTGGTTCCTTCACACATATACATATATCTATTCTTCTTTGGAATCTTTTCCCATGTAGGTTAGGACACAATGTTGAGTCGTCTTCTCTTGGTATTCTGTAGGTCTTTGGTGATTATACGTTTCACGTGTGTTTGTATATCTCTGTTCACCTCAATATGGTGATGTATCCAATCCTCACACCTTTCCATTTGGTGAACCATAAGTTTTTGTACTGAATCTGTGATTGCCTTTCTCTGTGGAAATATCTTCGTCTGTGTCAATTTTTAGGTAACACCTATATGTGATATGATAGGATATGTGTCTTTCGCTTTCTCACTTACTCCAAGTTGCGTGATTACTTCTAGACTCATCTATGGTGCTGCAGATGGCATTGTTTCATTTTTTCGCTAGCTCAAATTCCATGTGTACATGTAGCAGTTCTTCTTTGTCCACCCATCTGTCGGTGGACTTTTTGGTTACTTCCGTATCTTGTCTATTGTAATACTATGCAATGCAGATTTGCCTGCCTGTGTCTTTCCAATTCTGTCTTCTTAGGTTATAGGTCCAGGTATAGGTCTACTGGATCATATGGTAGCTCAGCTTTAACCTTTTAAAGGCACCTCCATTCTGTTCTCTTTAGTGGCTCTTTCCAGGTTACGTCCCACTTAAAGTTGAGGGTATGCATTTCTCCACAGCACCTTCAGCATTTATTCTTTGTAGTTTTTTGCTGATGGTTATTCTGACTGGTGTGAGCTGATACCTCTTTGTGGTTGAATTTGCATGTGTCTCATAATCCGTTGAAATTGAGCTTTAAGGCGTGTCCTTTTTATTTATCCAGCTGTGATTACGGCTTAGTACTTCAAAGTGTTTTCTTAAAGTATGTGCCCCATTTTGAAATATTTTAACCATTACCTTCCTCAAGACATTTTGAGGGCAGGTTTCATTTACAGCCCTGCAGTACTTGTTCATATGAAGTGACCATTAGCCCAGGCTGTAAAGCTGCTTTTGCAGGTAACGGCCAGAGGGTGGCAGCCTTTCTACGTTCCCCACGCTGGTACTTGGGAAACAGACCTACCCGCCAGTGGTGTTCTTCGGTTATAAATTAGAGTGGAATGTGCTCGGATAAACCCACAAATGCTGATGTCTCCTTACATTTGTTTGTTTTTTAAATTTAATTGATATATTTTACTGGAGTAATACTCCATTGTATACAAGGACCACTTCTTCTTGGTGCATTCCTCTGTTGATGGGCATTTCTGTTGCTTCCAAGTGTTGACTATGGTAAATATTGCTGGCGTACAGGTTTGCCAGCCTGTGACTTTTTGATTCTCATTGTCTCAGGTGATAGGCCCAGCAGATGGTATGCTTGGTTCACTGGTAGCTCAATGTTTACCTTTTCAAAGCACCTCCATTGTGTTTTCATTAGTGGCTCTTCCCACGTCCCCCTTAGAGCTGTGGGTACACATTTCTCCACAATCCCTTCAGCATTTATTGTTTGCAGCATTTTTGCTGATGGACATTCTGCCTGGTGTGAGCTGATAGGTTTTGGTAAATTGGGCTTGCATGTCCTTAAAAATTCCTAAAATTTATCATTTTTCCAGGCGTTTTTCTATTCTGATATAAAAACAAAGTGTGAGTACAATATACCTCTTGAAATTATCTTGTTGGAAGATGGCCCTCTTTTTAATATTCTGGTGGATTTTCGTCCCCAGGGTATTTTTTTGAAGGCAGGTGTCATTTACAGGCCTGCAATGTGTGTCAATATTTAGTAGCCATTAGCACGCACTGGGTTTAAGCTGCCGGTGTACGAATCGGCCACAAGGCAGGAGCATTTCTCCATTACCAAATCTGGTTACTAGGGCAGCAGAGCCGTTCTGGAAGTGGTTTTCCTAGCTTGTAAATTTCAATGGAATGTGCCAGGAAAACCCCCCATAAGTTTATGTCTCATTACTTCTAGTTCGTTGTTTTAATTTTTTAAATTGGGGTAATGTTTAGAGTGTTGTTTGTCCGAGGTGTACACACTCTGGTTCAACTACACATTTTATATATCTATATATGTCGAGATCCTCTTCCCATGTAAATTATTACAGCGTGTTCCGTAGACCTCCCTTGCTCTATGGCGGGTCTTTTGGATATATGTATATAATATGTATTTGTATACATATGGTAACGCTAATCTTCATTTAGCCAATCCCCCCACCTTTCCTTTTAGATAAGCATAGTTTTTTTTTCTAAGTCTGTGAGTGCCTTTCTCTGTGGAAATATGTTGATTTGTGTCAGTTATTAGATAACGCCTATAAGTGATATCATAGAATATAGGTCTCTTGCTTTCCGACTTACCTCATGTTTTGTGATTATCTCCAGGCTCATGTGTGGTGCCTCAAAGAGCAGTGTTTCACTGTTTTCCACGGCTAATATTCCATTGTGTACATGGACCACTTCTTCTTTATCCATTCACCTGTGGATGGACATTTTGGTTGTTTCACTGTCTTGTCTATTGTCAATAAGGCTGCAGTGCAGCTTTTGCAGCCCGGGTCTTCTCGATTCTGGTCTTCTCAGGTGAGAGGCCCAGTGGTGCACCTGCTGGATTGAATGGTACCTCAATTTTTACTTTCAAACGCAGCTCCTTTCTGTTCTCATCATTGGCTGTTAACCACTTTACATCTCACCAGCAGCTAGAGGGTACACAGTTCTCTACAACCCCTTCAGCATTTATTGTTTGTAGACCTTCTGCTGATGGTCAGTCGACTGGTGTGAGTTGAAACCTTTTTGTAGATTAGATTGCATGAGTCTAATACTTCCTGAGGTTGAGCTTTTATCCATTTTCCTTTTTTTAAAAAGACGGTGAGTAAAATTTACCTCTTCCTACTATCTCCTTGAAACATTTGCCTGTTTTGAATTTTTTAATCCATTCCCTACCTCAGCTCAATGTTGAGGGCAGGTGTCTTTACAGCCCTGAGTCCTTGTGAATGTTAAGTGACCATTAGCTGTGGGTTAAAAGCCGCTCTTGCGGGAAACGGCCACAAGGCGGCAGCATTTCTCCTTTACCAAATCTGGTCACTAGGGCAACAGAGCCTTAGTGGAAGTCGTGTTCTAGGTTATAAATTACAATGGAATGTGCCAGGAAAAAGCCTTTTAAAGTTATGTCTCATTACTTCGTGTTCGTATTTTTAATTTAATTTTTAGTTTTTAATCACAGCAAATTTGATTACAATGGTTTGTTTGCTCTAGGTGTGCAAGATGTGGTTCTTTCATACATATACATATATCTATTCTTCTTCGGATCCATTTCCCATGTAGGTTATGACACAGTGTTGAGTAGTCTTCTCTTGGAATTGCGTACGTCTTTGGTGATTGTATATTTCACATGTTTTTTATATGTCTTTTAACCCCAATATAGTAACGTGTCCAATCCTCACACCTTTCCATTTGGTGAACCATACGTTTTTGTACTGAATCTGTGACTGCCTTTCTCCTTGCATATATCTTCGTTGGAGTCAATTTGTAGGTAACACCTGTAACTGATATGGTAAGATATGTGTCTTTCGCTTTGTCACTTACTAAAAGTTGCGTGATTACTTCTAGACTCATCTATGGTGCTGCAAATGGCATTGTTTCATTTTATCGCTAGCTCATAATCCATCTGTACATGTAGCAGTTCTTCTTTGTCCACCCATCTGTCGGTGGACTTTTTGGTGACTTCCATATCTTGGCTATTGTAATACTGTGCAATGCAGATTTGCCTGCCTCTTTCTTTCCAATTCTGTCTTCTTAGGGTATAGGTCCAGGAATAAGCCTCTGGATCATACGGTAGCTCAATGTTTACCTTTTAAAGACACCTCCACTCTGTTCTCTTTAGTGGCTCTTTCCAGGTTACATCCCACTTAAAGTTGAGGGTTTGCATTTCTCCACAGCACCTTCAGCATTTATTCTTTGTAGTTTTTTACTGATGGTAATTCTGACTGGTGTGAGCTGCTACGTCTTTGTGGTTGAATTTGCATGTGTCTCATGATCCGTTAAAACTGAGCTTTAAGGCAGGACCTTTTCATTTTTCAGGCTGTGAGTACAGCTTAGTTCTTCAAAGTGTTTTCTTAAAGTATGTGTTAAAATTTTTTGGCCATTACCTCCCTCAAGACATTTTGCGGTGACCATTAGCACAGGCTTAAGCCTGCGTTTACAGATAACGGCCAGAGGGCGGCAGTCTTTCTACGTTCCCCACGCTGGTACTAGGGAAACAGACCTTCCGGCCAGTGGTGTTCCTCGGTTATAAATTAGAGTGGAATGTGCCTGAATAAACCCACAAATGCTGATGTCTCCTTACTTATGTCTGTCTTTTAAATTTAACTTATATTTATTATTGGAGTAATATTCCATTGTGTACATGGAACAGTTCTTCTTGGTGCATTCCTCTGTTGATGGACATTTTCATTGCTTCCAAATGTTGGCTATGGTAAATATGGCTGGAGTGCAGGATTGCCAGCCTGTGACGTTTTGATTCTCATTTTCTCAAGAGATAGGCCCAGCAGTGGGTATGACTGATTGACGGGTAGCTCAATGTTTACCTTTTCAAGGCACTTCCATTGTGTTTTCGTTAGTGGCTCTTACCACGTCCCCCTTAGAGCTGAGTGTACGCATTCCTCCACAATCCCTTCAGCATTTATTTTTGGAAACATTTTTTGCTGATGGCCATTCTGACTGCTGTGAGCTGATAGGTTTTTGTAATTTGGGTTTGCATGTCTTTGAAAATTCCTAAAATACATCATTTTCCCACACCTTTTTCTTTTCTCTTAAAAGATAAAACTGTGAGTACAATATACCTCTTGAAATTGTCTTCTTGGAAGGTTGCCCTCTTTTGAAATTTTTACTCCATTTTTGATCCCAGGATTTATTTGGAGGGCAGGTGTCATTTAGAGAATTGCAAGTTGGTGAATATTTAGTGACCTTTAGCAGTGGGTTTAAAGCTGCTGTTGTGGGAAATGGCCACAAGGAGGCAGCATTTCTCCATTCCCAAATCTGGGTACTAGGGCAGCAGAGCCTTTCTGGAAGTCGTGTTCCTAGGTTGTAAATTAGAATGGAATGTGCCAGGAGAAACCCCCATAAGTTTAGGTCTCATTACTTCTTGTTTTTGTTAATTTTTTTAATCGGGGTAAAGACTAGAATATTGTTTGTCCTAGGGGTACACAATCTGGTTCATTTGTACATTATATATGTCTACTCTACAGATCCTCTTCCCATGTAAAATATAACAGAGTGTTCTGTAGACCTCCCTTGCTATATGGTCGGCCTTTTTGAAATATGTATATAATATGTGTTTGGATATGTATAGTAACACTAATCTCATTTCTCCATTCCCCCTACCTTTCCTTTTAGATGAGCATAGTTGGTTTTCTAAGTCTGTGAGTGTCTTTCTCTGTGGAAATATGTTCATTTGTGTCTGTTATTAGATAACGCCTATAAGGGATATCATAGGATATAGGTCTTTTGCTTTCCGACTTACCTCATGTTTTGTGATTATCTCCAGGCTCATGTGTGGTGCCTCAAAGAGCAGTGTTTCACTGTTTTCCATGGCTAATATTCCATTGTGTACATGGACTCCTTCTTCTTTGTCCATTCACCTGTTGATGGACATTTTGGTTGCTTCCCATCTTGGCTATTTTGAATAAGGCTGCAGTGCAGCTTTTGCAGCCTGTGTCTTTTCGATTCTGGTCTTCTCAGGTGAGAGGCCCAGTGGTGTGCCTGCTGGCGTGAATGGTACCTCAGTTTTTACTTTTAAACGCAGTTCCTTTCTGTACTCATTATTGGCTGTTAACCACTTTACATCTCACCAGCACCTAGAGGTTACAGAGTTCTCTACAACCCCATCAGCATTTATTGTTTGTAGACTTTTTGCTGACGGTCAGTCGACAGGTGTGAGTTGAAACCTTTTGGTTGATTAGATTGCATGAGTCTAATAATTCCTGAGGTTGAGCTTTTATCCATTTTCCTGTTTTTTTGTTTAAAGAGAGTGAGGAATACTTACCTCTTCAGAGTATCTTCTTGAAACGTTTGCCTGTTTTGAATTTTTGTGTCCATTCCCTACCGGAGCACAATTTTTGACGGCAGGTGTCCTTTACAGCCCTGAGTCCTTGTGAATGTCAAGTGACCATTAGCTGTGGGTTTAAAGCTGCTCTTGCGGGAAACGGCCACAAGGCGGCAGCATTTCTCCTTTACCAAATCTGGTCACTAGGGCAACAGAGCCTTAATGGAAATCGTGTTCTAGGTTGTAAATTACAATGGAATGTGCCAGGAAAAAGCCCTTTAAGTATATGTGTCATTACTTCTTGTTCGTATTTTTAACACAATTTTTATTCTTTATCACAGCAAATTCGATTACAATGGTTTGTTTGTTCTAGGTGTGCAAGATGTGGTTCCTTCACACATATACATATATCTATTCTTCTTTGGAATCTTTTCCCATGTAGGTTAGGACACAATGTTGAGTCGTCTTCTCTTGGTATTCTGTAGGTCTTTGGTGATTATACGTTTCACGTGTGTTTGTATATCTCTGTTCACCTCAATATGGTGATGTATCCAATCCTCACACCTTTCCATTTGGTGAACCATAAGTTTTTGTACTGAATCTGTGATTGCCTTTCTCTGTGGAAATATCTTCGTCTGTGTCAATTTTTAGGTAACACCTATATGTGATATGATAGGATATGTGTCTTTCGCTTTCTCACTTACTCCAAGTTGCGTGATTACTTCTAGACTCATCTATGGTGCTGCAGATGGCATTGTTTCATTTTTTCGCTAGCTCAAATTCCATGTGTACATGTAGCAGTTCTTCTTTGTCCACCCATCTGTCGGTGGACTTTTTGGTTACTTCCGTATCTTGTCTATTGTAATACTATGCAATGCAGATTTGCCTGCCTGTGTCTTTCCAATTCTGTCTTCTTAGGTTATAGGTCCAGGTATAGGTCTACTGGATCATATGGTAGCTCAGCTTTAACCTTTTAAAGGCACCTCCATTCTGTTCTCTTTAGTGGCTCTTTCCAGGTTACGTCCCACTTAAAGTTGAGGGTATGCATTTCTCCACAGCACCTTCAGCATTTATTCTTTGTAGTTTTTTGCTGATGGTTATTCTGACTGGTGTGAGCTGATACCTCTTTGTGGTTGAATTTGCATGTGTCTCATAATCCGTTGAAATTGAGCTTTAAGGCGTGTCCTTTTTATTTATCCAGCTGTGATTACGGCTTAGTACTTCAAAGTGTTTTCTTAAAGTATGTGCCCCATTTTGAAATATTTTAACCATTACCTTCCTCAAGACATTTTGAGGGCAGGTTTCATTTACAGCCCTGCAGTACTTGTTCATATGAAGTGACCATTAGCCCAGGCTGTAAAGCTGCTTTTGCAGGTAACGGCCAGAGGGTGGCAGCCTTTCTACGTTCCCCACGCTGGTACTTGGGAAACAGACCTACCCGCCAGTGGTGTTCTTCGGTTATAAATTAGAGTGGAATGTGCTCGGATAAACCCACAAATGCTGATGTCTCCTTACATTTGTTTGTTTTTTAAATTTAATTGATATATTTTACTGGAGTAATACTCCATTGTATACAAGGACCACTTCTTCTTGGTGCATTCCTCTGTTGATGGGCATTTCTGTTGCTTCCAAGTGTTGACTATGGTAAATATTGCTGGCGTACAGGTTTGCCAGCCTGTGACTTTTTGATTCTCATTGTCTCAGGTGATAGGCCCAGCAGATGGTATGCTTGGTTCACTGGTAGCTCAATGTTTACCTTTTCAAAGCACCTCCATTGTGTTTTCATTAGTGGCTCTTCCCACGTCCCCCTTAGAGCTGTGGGTACACATTTCTCCACAATCCCTTCAGCATTTATTGTTTGCAGCATTTTTGCTGATGGACATTCTGCCTGGTGTGAGCTGATAGGTTTTGGTAAATTGGGCTTGCATGTCCTTAAAAATTCCTAAAATTTATCATTTTTCCAGGCGTTTTTCTATTCTGATATAAAAACAAAGTGTGAGTACAATATACCTCTTGAAATTATCTTGTTGGAAGATGGCCCTCTTTTTAATATTCTGGTGGATTTTCGTCCCCAGGGTATTTTTTTGAAGGCAGGTGTCATTTACAGGCCTGCAATGTGTGTCAATATTTAGTAGCCATTAGCACGCACTGGGTTTAAGCTGCCGGTGTACGAATCGGCCACAAGGCAGGAGCATTTCTCCATTACCAAATCTGGTTACTAGGGCAGCAGAGCCGTTCTGGAAGTGGTTTTCCTAGCTTGTAAATTTCAATGGAATGTGCCAGGAAAACCCCCCATAAGTTTATGTCTCATTACTTCTAGTTCGTTGTTTTAATTTTTTAAATTGGGGTAATGTTTAGAGTGTTGTTTGTCCGAGGTGTACACACTCTGGTTCAACTACACATTTTATATATCTATATATGTCGAGATCCTCTTCCCATGTAAATTATTACAGCGTGTTCCGTAGACCTCCCTTGCTCTATGGCGGGTCTTTTGGATATATGTATATAATATGTATTTGTATACATATGGTAACGCTAATCTTCATTTAGCCAATCCCCCCACCTTTCCTTTTAGATAAGCATAGTTTTTTTTTCTAAGTCTGTGAGTGCCTTTCTCTGTGGAAATATGTTGATTTGTGTCAGTTATTAGATAACGCCTATAAGTGATATCATAGAATATAGGTCTCTTGCTTTCCGACTTACCTCATGTTTTGTGATTATCTCCAGGCTCATGTGTGGTGCCTCAAAGAGCAGTGTTTCACTGTTTTCCACGGCTAATATTCCATTGTGTACATGGACCACTTCTTCTTTATCCATTCACCTGTGGATGGACATTTTGGTTGTTTCACTGTCTTGTCTATTGTCAATAAGGCTGCAGTGCAGCTTTTGCAGCCCGGGTCTTCTCGATTCTGGTCTTCTCAGGTGAGAGGCCCAGTGGTGCACCTGCTGGATTGAATGGTACCTCAATTTTTACTTTCAAACGCAGCTCCTTTCTGTTCTCATCATTGGCTGTTAACCACTTTACATCTCACCAGCAGCTAGAGGGTACACAGTTCTCTACAACCCCTTCAGCATTTATTGTTTGTAGACCTTCTGCTGATGGTCAGTCGACTGGTGTGAGTTGAAACCTTTTTGTAGATTAGATTGCATGAGTCTAATACTTCCTGAGGTTGAGCTTTTATCCATTTTCCTTTTTTTAAAAAGACGGTGAGTAAAATTTACCTCTTCCTACTATCTCCTTGAAACATTTGCCTGTTTTGAATTTTTTAATCCATTCCCTACCTCAGCTCAATGTTGAGGGCAGGTGTCTTTACAGCCCTGAGTCCTTGTGAATGTTAAGTGACCATTAGCTGTGGGTTAAAAGCCGCTCTTGCGGGAAACGGCCACAAGGCGGCAGCATTTCTCCTTTACCAAATCTGGTCACTAGGGCAACAGAGCCTTAGTGGAAGTCGTGTTCTAGGTTATAAATTACAATGGAATGTGCCAGGAAAAAGCCTTTTAAAGTTATGTCTCATTACTTCGTGTTCGTATTTTTAATTTAATTTTTAGTTTTTAATCACAGCAAATTTGATTACAATGGTTTGTTTGCTCTAGGTGTGCAAGATGTGGTTCTTTCATACATATACATATATCTATTCTTCTTCGGATCCATTTCCCATGTAGGTTATGACACAGTGTTGAGTAGTCTTCTCTTGGAATTGCGTACGTCTTTGGTGATTGTATATTTCACATGTTTTTTATATGTCTTTTAACCCCAATATAGTAACGTGTCCAATCCTCACACCTTTCCATTTGGTGAACCATACGTTTTTGTACTGAATCTGTGACTGCCTTTCTCCTTGCATATATCTTCGTTGGAGTCAATTTGTAGGTAACACCTGTAACTGATATGGTAAGATATGTGTCTTTCGCTTTGTCACTTACTAAAAGTTGCGTGATTACTTCTAGACTCATCTATGGTGCTGCAAATGGCATTGTTTCATTTTATCGCTAGCTCATAATCCATCTGTACATGTAGCAGTTCTTCTTTGTCCACCCATCTGTCGGTGGACTTTTTGGTGACTTCCATATCTTGGCTATTGTAATACTGTGCAATGCAGATTTGCCTGCCTCTTTCTTTCCAATTCTGTCTTCTTAGGGTATAGGTCCAGGAATAAGCCTCTGGATCATACGGTAGCTCAATGTTTACCTTTTAAAGACACCTCCACTCTGTTCTCTTTAGTGGCTCTTTCCAGGTTACATCCCACTTAAAGTTGAGGGTTTGCATTTCTCCACAGCACCTTCAGCATTTATTCTTTGTAGTTTTTTACTGATGGTAATTCTGACTGGTGTGAGCTGCTACGTCTTTGTGGTTGAATTTGCATGTGTCTCATGATCCGTTAAAACTGAGCTTTAAGGCAGGACCTTTTCATTTTTCAGGCTGTGAGTACAGCTTAGTTCTTCAAAGTGTTTTCTTAAAGTATGTGTTAAAATTTTTTGGCCATTACCTCCCTCAAGACATTTTGCGGTGACCATTAGCACAGGCTTAAGCCTGCGTTTACAGATAACGGCCAGAGGGCGGCAGTCTTTCTACGTTCCCCACGCTGGTACTAGGGAAACAGACCTTCCGGCCAGTGGTGTTCCTCGGTTATAAATTAGAGTGGAATGTGCCTGAATAAACCCACAAATGCTGATGTCTCCTTACTTATGTCTGTCTTTTAAATTTAACTTATATTTATTATTGGAGTAATATTCCATTGTGTACATGGAACAGTTCTTCTTGGTGCATTCCTCTGTTGATGGACATTTTCATTGCTTCCAAATGTTGGCTATGGTAAATATGGCTGGAGTGCAGGATTGCCAGCCTGTGACGTTTTGATTCTCATTTTCTCAAGAGATAGGCCCAGCAGTGGGTATGACTGATTGACGGGTAGCTCAATGTTTACCTTTTCAAGGCACTTCCATTGTGTTTTCGTTAGTGGCTCTTACCACGTCCCCCTTAGAGCTGAGTGTACGCATTCCTCCACAATCCCTTCAGCATTTATTTTTGGAAACATTTTTTGCTGATGGCCATTCTGACTGCTGTGAGCTGATAGGTTTTTGTAATTTGGGTTTGCATGTCTTTGAAAATTCCTAAAATACATCATTTTCCCACACCTTTTTCTTTTCTCTTAAAAGATAAAACTGTGAGTACAATATACCTCTTGAAATTGTCTTCTTGGAAGGTTGCCCTCTTTTGAAATTTTTACTCCATTTTTGATCCCAGGATTTATTTGGAGGGCAGGTGTCATTTAGAGAATTGCAAGTTGGTGAATATTTAGTGACCTTTAGCAGTGGGTTTAAAGCTGCTGTTGTGGGAAATGGCCACAAGGAGGCAGCATTTCTCCATTCCCAAATCTGGGTACTAGGGCAGCAGAGCCTTTCTGGAAGTCGTGTTCCTAGGTTGTAAATTAGAATGGAATGTGCCAGGAGAAACCCCCATAAGTTTAGGTCTCATTACTTCTTGTTTTTGTTAATTTTTTTAATCGGGGTAAAGACTAGAATATTGTTTGTCCTAGGGGTACACAATCTGGTTCATTTGTACATTATATATGTCTACTCTACAGATCCTCTTCCCATGTAAAATATAACAGAGTGTTCTGTAGACCTCCCTTGCTATATGGTCGGCCTTTTTGAAATATGTATATAATATGTGTTTGGATATGTATAGTAACACTAATCTCATTTCTCCATTCCCCCTACCTTTCCTTTTAGATGAGCATAGTTGGTTTTCTAAGTCTGTGAGTGTCTTTCTCTGTGGAAATATGTTCATTTGTGTCTGTTATTAGATAACGCCTATAAGGGATATCATAGGATATAGGTCTTTTGCTTTCCGACTTACCTCATGTTTTGTGATTATCTCCAGGCTCATGTGTGGTGCCTCAAAGAGCAGTGTTTCACTGTTTTCCATGGCTAATATTCCATTGTGTACATGGACTCCTTCTTCTTTGTCCATTCACCTGTTGATGGACATTTTGGTTGCTTCCCATCTTGGCTATTTTGAATAAGGCTGCAGTGCAGCTTTTGCAGCCTGTGTCTTTTCGATTCTGGTCTTCTCAGGTGAGAGGCCCAGTGGTGTGCCTGCTGGCGTGAATGGTACCTCAGTTTTTACTTTTAAACGCAGTTCCTTTCTGTACTCATTATTGGCTGTTAACCACTTTACATCTCACCAGCACCTAGAGGTTACAGAGTTCTCTACAACCCCATCAGCATTTATTGTTTGTAGACTTTTTGCTGACGGTCAGTCGACAGGTGTGAGTTGAAACCTTTTGGTTGATTAGATTGCATGAGTCTAATAATTCCTGAGGTTGAGCTTTTATCCATTTTCCTGTTTTTTTTGTTTAAAGAGAGTGAGGAATACTTACCTCTTCAGAGTATCTTCTTGAAACGTTTGCCTGTTTTGAATTTTTGTGTCCATTCCCTACCGGAGCACAATTTTTGACGGCAGGTGTCCTTTACAGCCCTGAGTCCTTGTGAATGTCAAGTGACCATTAGCTGTGGGTTTAAAGCTGCTCTTGCGGGAAACGGCCACAAGGCGGCAGCATTTCTCCTTTACCAAATCTGGTCACTAGGGCAACAGAGCCTTAATGGAAATCGTGTTCTAGGTTGTAAATTACAATGGAATGCGCCAGGAAAAAGCCCTTTAAGTTTATGTGTCATTACTTCTTGTTCGTATTTTTAACATAATTTTTATTCTTTATCACAGCAAGTTCGATTACAATGGTTTGTTTTTTTCTAGGTGTGCAAGATGTGGTTCCTTCACACATATACATATATCTATTCTTCTTTGGAATCTTTTCCCATATAGGTTAGGACAGAATGTTGAGTCGTCTTCTCTTGGTATTCTGTAGGTCTTTGGTGATTATATATTTCACGTGTGTTTGTATATCTCTGTTCACCTCAATATGGTGATGTATCCAATCCTCACACCTTTCCATTTGGTGAACCATAAGTTTTTGTACTGAATCTGTGATTGCCTTTCTCTGTGGAAATATCTTCGTTTGTGTCAATTTTTAGGTAACACCTATATGTGATATGATAGGATATGTGTCTTTCGCTTTCTTACTTACTCCAAGTTGCTTGATTACTTCTAGACTCATCTATGGTGCTGCAGATGGCATTGTTTCATTTTTTCGCTAGCTCATATTCCATGTGTACATGTAGCAGTTCTTCTTTGTCCACCCATCTGTCGGTAGACTTTTTGGTTACTTCCGTATCTTGGCTATTGTAATACTATGCAATGCAGATTTGCCTGCCTGTGTCTTTCCAATTCTGTCTTCTTAGGTTATAGGTCCAGGTATAGGTCTACTGGATCATATGGTAGCTCAGCGTTAAGCTTTTAAAGGCACCTCCATTCTGTTCTCTTTAGTGGCTCTTTCCAGGTTACGTCCCACTTAAAGTTGAGGCTATGCATTTCTCCACAGCACCTTCAGCATTTATTCTTTGTAGTTTTTTGCTGATGGTTATTCTGACTGGTATGAGCTGATACCTCTTTGTGGTTGAATTTGCATGTGTCTCATAATCCGTTGAAATTGAGCTTTAAGGCATGTCCTTTTTATTTTTCCAGCTGTGATTACTGCTTAGGACTTCAAAGTGTTTTCTTAAAGTATGTGCCCCATTTTGAAATATTTTAACCATTACCTTCCTCAAGACATTTTGAGGGCAGGTTTCATTTACAGCCCTGCAGTACTTGTTCATATGAAGTGACCATTAGCCCAGGCTGTAAAGCTGCTTTTGCAGGTAACGGCCAGAGGGTGGCAGCCTTTCTACGTTCCCCACGCTGGTACTTGGGAAACAGACCTACCCGCCAGTGGTGTTCTTCGGTTATAAATTAGAGTGGAATGTGCTCGGATAAACCCACAAATGCTGATGTCTCCTTACATTTGTTTGTTTTTTAAATTTAATTGATATATTTTACTGGAGTAATACTCCATTGTATACAAGGACCACTTCTTCTTGGTGCATTCCTCTGTTGATGGGCATTTCTGTTGCTTCCAAGTGTTGACTATGGTAAATATTGCTGGCGTACAGGTTTGCCAGCCTGTGACTTTTTGATTCTCATTGTCTCAGGTGATAGGCCCAGCAGATGGTATGCTTGGTTCACTGGTAGCTCAATGTTTACCTTTTCAAAGCACCTCCATTGTGTTTTCATTAGTGGCTCTTCCCACGTCCCCCTTAGAGCTGTGGGTACACATTTCTCCACAATCCCTTCAGCATTTATTGTTTGCAGCATTTTTGCTGATGGACATTCTGCCTGGTGTGAGCTGATAGGTTTTGGTAAATTGGGCTTGCATGTCCTTAAAAATTCCTAAAATTTATCATTTTTCCAGGCGTTTTTCTATTCTGATATAAAAACAAAGTGGGAGTACAATATACCTCTTGAAATTATCTTGTTGGAAGATGGCCCTCTTTTTAATATTCTGGTGGATTTTCGTCCCCAGGGTATTTTTTTGAAGGCAGGTGTCATTTACAGGCCTGCAATGTGTGTCAATATTTAGTAGCCATTAGCACGCACTGGGTTTAAGCTGCCGGTGTACGAATCGGCCACAAGGCAGGAGCATTTCTCCATTACCAAATCTGGTTACTAGGGCAGCAGAGCCGTTCTGGAAGTGGTTTTCCTAGCTTGTAAATTTCAATGGAATGTGCCAGGAAAACCCCCCATAAGTTTATGTCTCATTACTTCTAGTTCGTTGTTTTAATTTTTTAAATTGGGGTAATGTTTAGAGTGTTGTTTGTCCAAGGTGTACACACTCTGGTTCAACTACACATTTTATATATCTATATATGTCGAGATCCTCTTCCCATGTAAATTATTACAGCGTGTTCCGTAGACCTCCCTTGCTCTATGGCGGGTCTTTTGGATATATGTATATAATATGTATTTGTATACATATGGTAACGCTAATCTTCATTTAGCCAATCCCCCCACCTTTCCTTTTAGATAAGCATAGTTTTTTTTTCTAAGTCTGTGAGTGCCTTTCTCTGTGGAAATATGTTGATTTGTGTCAGTTATTAGATAACGCCTATAAGTGATATCATAGAATATAGGTCTCTTGCTTTCCGACTTACCTCATGTTTTGTGATTATCTCCAGGCTCATGTGTGGTGCCTCAAAGAGCAGTGTTTCACTGTTTTCCACGGCTAATATTCCATTGTGTACATGGACCACTTCTTCTTTATCCATTCACCTGTGGATGGACATTTTGGTTGTTTCACTGTCTTGTCTATTGTCAATAAGGCTGCAGTGCAGCTTTTGCAGCCCGGGTCTTCTCGATTCTGGTCTTCTCAGGTGAGAGGCCCAGTGGTGCACCTGCTGGATTGAATGGTACCTCAATTTTTACTTTCAAACGCAGCTCCTTTCTGTTCTCATCATTGGCTGTTAACCACTTTACATTCTCACCAGCAGCTAGAGGGTACACAGTTCTCTAAAACCCCTTCAGCATTTATTGTTTGTAGACCTTCTGCTGATGGTCAGTCGACTGGTGTGAGTTGAAACCTTTTTGTAGATTAGATTGCATGAGTCTAATACTTCCTGAGGTTGAGCTTTTATCCATTTTCCTTTTTTTAAAAAGACGGTGAGTAAAATTTACCTCTTCCTACTATCTCCTTGAAACATTTGCCTGTTTTGAATTTTTTAATCCATTCCCTACCTCAGCTCAATGTTGAGGGCAGGTGTCTTTACAGCCCTGAGTCCTTGTGAATGTTAAGTGACCATTAGCTGTGGGTTAAAAGCCGCTCTTGCGGGAAACGGCCACAAGGCGGCAGCATTTCTCCTTTACCAAATCTGGTCACTAGGGCAACAGAGCCTTAGTGGAAGTCGTGTTCTAGGTTATAAATTACAATGGAATGTGCCAGGAAAAAGCCTTTTAAAGTTATGTCTCATTACTTCGTGTTCGTATTTTTAATTTAATTTTTAGTTTTTAATCACAGCAAATTTGATTACAATGGTTTGTTTGCTCTAGGTGTGCAAGATGTGGTTCTTTCATACATATACATATATCTATTCTTCTTCGGATCCATTTCCCATGTAGGTTATGACACAGTGTTGAGTAGTCTTCTCTTGGAATTGCGTACGTCTTTGGTGATTGTATATTTCACATGTTTTTTATATGTCTTTTAACCCCAATATAGTAACGTGTCCAATCCTCACACCTTTCCATTTGGTGAACCATACGTTTTTGTACTGAATCTGTGACTGCCTTTCTCCTTGCATATATCTTCGTTGGAGTCAATTTGTAGGTAACACCTGTAACTGATATGGTAAGATATGTGTCTTTCGCTTTGTCACTTACTAAAAGTTGCGTGATTACTTCTAGACTCATCTATGGTGCTGCAAATGGCATTGTTTCATTTTATCGCTAGCTCATAATCCATCTGTACATGTAGCAGTTCTTCTTTGTCCACCCATCTGTCGGTGGACTTTTTGGTGACTTCCATATCTTGGCTATTGTAATACTGTGCAATGCAGATTTGCCTGCCTCTTTCTTTCCAATTCTGTCTTCTTAGGGTATAGGTCCAGGAATAAGCCTCTGGATCATACGGTAGCTCAATGTTTACCTTTTAAAGACACCTCCACTCTGTTCTCTTTAGTGGCTCTTTCCAGGTTACATCCCACTTAAAGTTGAGGGTTTGCATTTCTCCACAGCACCTTCAGCATTTATTCTTTGTAGTTTTTTACTGATGGTAATTCTGACTGGTGTGAGCTGCTACGTCTTTGTGGTTGAATTTGCATGTGTCTCATGATCCGTTAAAACTGAGCTTTAAGGCAGGACCTTTTCATTTTTCAGGCTGTGAGTACAGCTTAGTTCTTCAAAGTGTTTTCTTAAAGTATGTGTTAAAATTTTTTGGCCATTACCTCCCTCAAGACATTTTGCGGTGACCATTAGCACAGGCTTAAGCCTGCGTTTACAGATAACGGCCAGAGGGCGGCAGTCTTTCTACGTTCCCCACGCTGGTACTAGGGAAACAGACCTTCCGGCCAGTGGTGTTCCTCGGTTATAAATTAGAGTGGAATGTGCCTGAATAAACCCACAAATGCTGATGTCTCCTTACTTATGTCTGTCTTTTAAATTTAACTTATATTTATTATTGGAGTAATATTCCATTGTGTACATGGAACAGTTCTTCTTGGTGCATTCCTCTGTTGATGGACATTTTCATTGCTTCCAAATGTTGGCTATGGTAAATATGGCTGGAGTGCAGGATTGCCAGCCTGTGACGTTTTGATTCTCATTTTCTCAAGAGATAGGCCCAGCAGTGGGTATGACTGATTGACGGGTAGCTCAATGTTTACCTTTTCAAGGCACTTCCATTGTGTTTTCGTTAGTGGCTCTTACCACGTCCCCCTTAGAGCTGAGTGTACGCATTCCTCCACAGTCCCTTCAGCATTTATTTTTGGAAACATTTTTTGCTGATGGCCATTCTGACTGCTGTGAGCTGATAGGTTTTTGTAATTTGGGTTTGCATGTCTTTGAAAATTCCTAAAATACATCATTTTCCCACACCTTTTTCTTTTCTCTTAAAAGATAAAACTGTGAGTACAATATACCTCTTGAAATTGTCTTCTTGGAAGGTTGCCCTCTTTTGAAATTTTTACTCCATTTTTGATCCCAGGATTTATTTGGAGGGCAGGTGTCATTTAGAGAATTGCAAGTTGGTGAATATTTAGTGACCTTTAGCAGTGGGTTTAAAGCTGCTGTGGTGGGAAATGGCCACAAGGAGGCAGCATTTCTCCATTCCCAAATCTGGGTACTAGGGCAGCAGAGCCTTTCTGGAAGTCGTGTTCCTAGGTTGTAAATTAGAATGGAATGTGCCAGGAGAAACCCCCATAAGTTTAGGTCTCATTACTTCTTGTTTTTGTTAATTTTTTTAATCGGGGTAAAGACTAGAATATTGTTTGTCCTAGGGGTACACAATCTGGTTCATTTGTACATTATATATGTCTACTCTACAGATCCTCTTCCCATGTAAAATATAACAGAGTGTTCTGTAGACCTCCCTTGCTATATGGTCGGCCTTTTTGAAATATGTATATAATATGTGTTTGGATATGTATAGTAACACTAATCTCATTTCTCCATTCCCCCTACCTTTCCTTTTAGATGAGCATAGTTGGTTTTCTAAGTCTGTGAGTGTCTTTCTCTGTGGAAATATGTTCATTTGTGTCTGTTATTAGATAACGCCTATAAGGGATATCATAGGATATAGGTCTTTTGCTTTCCGACTTACCTCATGTTTTGTGATTATCTCCAGGCTCATGTGTGGTGCCTCAAAGAGCAGTGTTTCACTGTTTTCCATGGCTAATATTCCATTGTGTACATGGACTCCTTCTTCTTTGTCCATTCACCTGTTGATGGACATTTTGGTTGCTTCCCATCTTGGCTATTTTGAATAAGGCTGCAGTGCAGCTTTTGCAGCCTGTGTCTTTTCGATTCTGGTCTTCTCAGGTGAGAGGCCCAGTGGTGTGCCTGCTGGCGTGAATGGTACCTCAGTTTTTACTTTTAAACGCAGTTCCTTTCTGTACTCATTATTGGCTGTTAACCACTTTACATCTCACCAGCACCTAGAGGTTACAGAGTTCTCTACAACCCCATCAGCATTTATTGTTTGTAGACTTTTTGCTGACGGTCAGTCGACAGGTGTGAGTTGAAACCTTTTGGTTGATTAGATTGCATGAGTCTAATAATTCCTGAGGTTGAGCTTTTATCCATTTTCCTGTTTTTTTGTTTAAAGAGAGTGAGGAATACTTACCTCTTCAGAGTATCTTCTTGAAACGTTTGCCTGTTTTGAATTTTTGTGTCCATTCCCTACCGGAGCACAATTTTTGACGGCAGGTGTCCTTTACAGCCCTGAGTCCTTGTGAATGTCAAGTGACCATTAGCTGTGGGTTTAAAGCTGCTCTTGCGGGAAACGGCCACAAGGCGGCAGCATTTCTCCTTTACCAAATCTGGTCACTAGGGCAACAGAGCCTTAATGGAAATCGTGTTCTAGGTTGTAAATTACAATGGAATGTGCCAGGAAAAAGCCCTTTAAGTATATGTGTCATTACTTCTTGTTCGTATTTTTAACACAATTTTTATTCTTTATCACAGCAAATTCGATTACAATGGTTTGTTTGTTCTAGGTGTGCAAGATGTGGTTCCTTCACACATATACATATATCTATTCTTCTTTGGAATCTTTTCCCATGTAGGTTAGGACACAATGTTGAGTCGTCTTCTCTTGGTATTCTGTAGGTCTTTGGTGATTATACGTTTCACGTGTGTTTGTATATCTCTGTTCACCTCAATATGGTGATGTATCCAATCCTCACACCTTTCCATTTGGTGAACCATAAGTTTTTGTACTGAATCTGTGATTGCCTTTCTCTGTGGAAATATCTTCGTCTGTGTCAATTTTTAGGTAACACCTATATGTGATATGATAGGATATGTGTCTTTCGCTTTCTCACTTACTCCAAGTTGCGTGATTACTTCTAGACTCATCTATGGTGCTGCAGATGGCATTGTTTCATTTTTTCGCTAGCTCAAATTCCATGTGTACATGTAGCAGTTCTTCTTTGTCCACCCATCTGTCGGTGGACTTTTTGGTTACTTCCGTATCTTGTCTATTGTAATACTATGCAATGCAGATTTGCCTGCCTGTGTCTTTCCAATTCTGTCTTCTTAGGTTATAGGTCCAGGTATAGGTCTACTGGATCATATGGTAGCTCAGCTTTAACCTTTTAAAGGCACCTCCATTCTGTTCTCTTTAGTGGCTCTTTCCAGGTTACGTCCCACTTAAAGTTGAGGGTATGCATTTCTCCACAGCACCTTCAGCATTTATTCTTTGTAGTTTTTTGCTGATGGTTATTCTGACTGGTGTGAGCTGATACCTCTTTGTGGTTGAATTTGCATGTGTCTCATAATCCGTTGAAATTGAGCTTTAAGGCGTGTCCTTTTTATTTATCCAGCTGTGATTACGGCTTAGTACTTCAAAGTGTTTTCTTAAAGTATGTGCCCCATTTTGAAATATTTTAACCATTACCTTCCTCAAGACATTTTGAGGGCAGGTTTCATTTACAGCCCTGCAGTACTTGTTCATATGAAGTGACCATTAGCCCAGGCTGTAAAGCTGCTTTTGCAGGTAACGGCCAGAGGGTGGCAGCCTTTCTACGTTCCCCACGCTGGTACTTGGGAAACAGACCTACCCGCCAGTGGTGTTCTTCGGTTATAAATTAGAGTGGAATGTGCTCGGATAAACCCACAAATGCTGATGTCTCCTTACATTTGTTTGTTTTTTAAATTTAATTGATATATTTTACTGGAGTAATACTCCATTGTATACAAGGACCACTTCTTCTTGGTGCATTCCTCTGTTGATGGGCATTTCTGTTGCTTCCAAGTGTTGACTATGGTAAATATTGCTGGCGTACAGGTTTGCCAGCCTGTGACTTTTTGATTCTCATTGTCTCAGGTGATAGGCCCAGCAGATGGTATGCTTGGTTCACTGGTAGCTCAATGTTTACCTTTTCAAAGCACCTCCATTGTGTTTTCATTAGTGGCTCTTCCCACGTCCCCCTTAGAGCTGTGGGTACACATTTCTCCACAATCCCTTCAGCATTTATTGTTTGCAGCATTTTTGCTGATGGACATTCTGCCTGGTGTGAGCTGATAGGTTTTGGTAAATTGGGCTTGCATGTCCTTAAAAATTCCTAAAATTTATCATTTTTCCAGGCGTTTTTCTATTCTGATATAAAAACAAAGTGTGAGTACAATATACCTCTTGAAATTATCTTGTTGGAAGATGGCCCTCTTTTTAATATTCTGGTGGATTTTCGTCCCCAGGGTATTTTTTTGAAGGCAGGTGTCATTTACAGGCCTGCAATGTGTGTCAATATTTAGTAGCCATTAGCACGCACTGGGTTTAAGCTGCCGGTGTACGAATCGGCCACAAGGCAGGAGCATTTCTCCATTACCAAATCTGGTTACTAGGGCAGCAGAGCCGTTCTGGAAGTGGTTTTCCTAGCTTGTAAATTTCAATGGAATGTGCCAGGAAAACCCCCCATAAGTTTATGTCTCATTACTTCTAGTTCGTTGTTTTAATTTTTTAAATTGGGGTAATGTTTAGAGTGTTGTTTGTCCGAGGTGTACACACTCTGGTTCAACTACACATTTTATATATCTATATATGTCGAGATCCTCTTCCCATGTAAATTATTACAGCGTGTTCCGTAGACCTCCCTTGCTCTATGGCGGGTCTTTTGGATATATGTATATAATATGTATTTGTATACATATGGTAACGCTAATCTTCATTTAGCCAATCCCCCCACCTTTCCTTTTAGATAAGCATAGTTTTTTTTTCTAAGTCTGTGAGTGCCTTTCTCTGTGGAAATATGTTGATTTGTGTCAGTTATTAGATAACGCCTATAAGTGATATCATAGAATATAGGTCTCTTGCTTTCCGACTTACCTCATGTTTTGTGATTATCTCCAGGCTCATGTGTGGTGCCTCAAAGAGCAGTGTTTCACTGTTTTCCACGGCTAATATTCCATTGTGTACATGGACCACTTCTTCTTTATCCATTCACCTGTGGATGGACATTTTGGTTGTTTCACTGTCTTGTCTATTGTCAATAAGGCTGCAGTGCAGCTTTTGCAGCCCGGGTCTTCTCGATTCTGGTCTTCTCAGGTGAGAGGCCCAGTGGTGCACCTGCTGGATTGAATGGTACCTCAATATTTACTTTCAAACGCAGCTCCTTTCTGTTCTCATCATTGGCTGTTAACCACTTTACATCTCACCAGCAGCTAGAGGGTACACAGTTCTCTAAAACCCCTTCAGCATTTATTGTTTGTAGACCTTCTGCTGATGGTCAGTCGACTGGTGTGAGTTGAAACCTTTTTGTAGATTAGATTGCATGAGTCTAATACTTCCTGAGGTTGAGCTTTTATCCATTTTCCTTTTTTTAAAAAGACGGTGAGTAAAATTTACCTCTTCCTACTATCTCCTTGAAACATTTGCCTGTTTTGAATTTTTTAATCCATTCCCTACCTCAGCTCAATGTTGAGGGCAGGTGTCTTTACAGCCCTGAGTCCTTGTGAATGTTAAGTGACCATTAGCTGTGGGTTAAAAGCCGCTCTTGCGGGAAACGGCCACAAGGCGGCAGCATTTCTCCTTTACCAAATCTGGTCACTAGGGCAACAGAGCCTTAGTGGAAGTCGTGTTCTAGGTTATAAATTACAATGGAATGTGCCAGGAAAAAGCCTTTTAAAGTTATGTCTCATTACTTCGTGTTCGTATTTTTAATTTAATTTTTAGTTTTTAATCACAGCAAATTTGATTACAATGGTTTGTTTGCTCTAGGTGTGCAAGATGTGGTTCTTTCATACATATACATATATCTATTCTTCTTCGGATCCATTTCCCATGTAGGTTATGACACAGTGTTGAGTAGTCTTCTCTTGGAATTGCGTACGTCTTTGGTGATTGTATATTTCACATGTTTTTTATATGTCTTTTAACCCCAATATAGTAACGTGTCCAATCCTCACACCTTTCCATTTGGTGAACCATACGTTTTTGTACTGAATCTGTGACTGCCTTTCTCCTTGCATATATCTTCGTTGGAGTCAATTTGTAGGTAACACCTGTAACTGATATGGTAAGATATGTGTCTTTCGCTTTGTCACTTACTAAAAGTTGCGTGATTACTTCTAGACTCATCTATGGTGCTGCAAATGGCATTGTTTCATTTTATCGCTAGCTCATAATCCATCTGTACATGTAGCAGTTCTTCTTTGTCCACCCATCTGTCGGTGGACTTTTTGGTGACTTCCATATCTTGGCTATTGTAATACTGTGCAATGCAGATTTGCCTGCCTCTTTCTTTCCAATTCTGTCTTCTTAGGGTATAGGTCCAGGAATAAGCCTCTGGATCATACGGTAGCTCAATGTTTACCTTTTAAAGACACCTCCACTCTGTTCTCTTTAGTGGCTCTTTCCAGGTTACATCCCACTTAAAGTTGAGGGTTTGCATTTCTCCACAGCACCTTCAGCATTTATTCTTTGTAGTTTTTTACTGATGGTAATTCTGACTGGTGTGAGCTGCTACGTCTTTGTGGTTGAATTTGCATGTGTCTCATGATCCGTTAAAACTGAGCTTTAAGGCAGGACCTTTTCATTTTTCAGGCTGTGAGTACAGCTTAGTTCTTCAAAGTGTTTTCTTAAAGTATGTGTTAAAATTTTTTGGCCATTACCTCCCTCAAGACATTTTGCGGTGACCATTAGCACAGGCTTAAGCCTGCGTTTACAGATAACGGCCAGAGGGCGGCAGTCTTTCTACGTTCCCCACGCTGGTACTAGGGAAACAGACCTTCCGGCCAGTGGTGTTCCTCGGTTATAAATTAGAGTGGAATGTGCCTGAATAAACCCACAAATGCTGATGTCTCCTTACTTATGTCTGTCTTTTAAATTTAACTTATATTTATTATTGGAGTAATATTCCATTGTGTACATGGAACAGTTCTTCTTGGTGCATTCCTCTGTTGATGGACATTTTCATTGCTTCCAAATGTTGGCTATGGTAAATATGGCTGGAGTGCAGGATTGCCAGCCTGTGACGTTTTGATTCTCATTTTCTCAAGAGATAGGCCCAGCAGTGGGTATGACTGATTGACGGGTAGCTCAATGTTTACCTTTTCAAGGCACTTCCATTGTGTTTTCGTTAGTGGCTCTTACCACGTCCCCCTTAGAGCTGAGTGTACGCATTCCTCCACAATCCCTTCAGCATTTATTTTTGGAAACATTTTTTGCTGATGGCCATTCTGACTGCTGTGAGCTGATAGGTTTTTGTAATTTGGGTTTGCATGTCTTTGAAAATTCCTAAAATACATCATTTTCCCACACCTTTTTCTTTTCTCTTAAAAGATAAAACTGTGAGTACAATATACCTCTTGAAATTGTCTTCTTGGAAGGTTGCCCTCTTTTGAAATTTTTACTCCATTTTTGATCCCAGGATTTATTTGGAGGGCAGGTGTCATTTAGAGAATTGCAAGTTGGTGAATATTTAGTGACCTTTAGCAGTGGGTTTAAAGCTGCTGTTGTGGGAAATGGCCACAAGGAGGCAGCATTTCTCCATTCCCAAATCTGGGTACTAGGGCAGCAGAGCCTTTCTGGAAGTCGTGTTCCTAGGTTGTAAATTAGAATGGAATGTGCCAGGAGAAACCCCCATAAGTTTAGGTCTCATTACTTCTTGTTTTTGTTAATTTTTTTAATCGGGGTAAAGACTAGAATATTGTTTGTCCTAGGGGTACACAATCTGGTTCATTTGTACATTATATATGTCTACTCTACAGATCCTCTTCCCATGTAAAATATAACAGAGTGTTCTGTAGACCTCCCTTGCTATATGGTCGGCCTTTTTGAAATATGTATATAATATGTGTTTGGATATGTATAGTAACACTAATCTCATTTCTCCATTCCCCCTACCTTTCCTTTTAGATGAGCATAGTTGGTTTTCTAAGTCTGTGAGTGTCTTTCTCTGTGGAAATATGTTCATTTGTGTCTGTTATTAGATAACGCCTATAAGGGATATCATAGGATATAGGTCTTTTGCTTTCCGACTTACCTCATGTTTTGTGATTATCTCCAGGCTCATGTGTGGTGCCTCAAAGAGCAGTGTTTCACTGTTTTCCATGGCTAATATTCCATTGTGTACATGGACTCCTTCTTCTTTGTCCATTCACCTGTTGATGGACATTTTGGTTGCTTCCCATCTTGGCTATTTTGAATAAGGCTGCAGTGCAGCTTTTGCAGCCTGTGTCTTTTCGATTCTGGTCTTCTCAGGTGAGAGGCCCAGTGGTGTGCCTGCTGGCGTGAATGGTACCTCAGTTTTTACTTTTAAACGCAGTTCCTTTCTGTACTCATTATTGGCTGTTAACCACTTTACATCTCACCAGCACCTAGAGGTTACAGAGTTCTCTACAACCCCATCAGCATTTATTGTTTGTAGACTTTTTGCTGACGGTCAGTCGACAGGTGTGAGTTGAAACCTTTTGGTTGATTAGATTGCATGAGTCTAATAATTCCTGAGGTTGAGCTTTTATCCATTTTCCTGTTTTTTTGTTTAAAGAGAGTGAGGAATACTTACCTCTTCAGAGTATCTTCTTGAAACGTTTGCCTGTTTTGAATTTTTGTGTCCATTCCCTACCGGAGCACAATTTTTGACGGCAGGTGTCCTTTACAGCCCTGAGTCCTTGTGAATGTCAAGTGACCATTAGCTGTGGGTTTAAAGCTGCTCTTGCGGGAAACGGCCACAAGGCGGCAGCATTTCTCCTTTACCAAATCTGGTCACTAGGGCAACAGAGCCTTAATGGAAATCGTGTTCTAGGTTGTAAATTACAATGGAATGTGCCAGGAAAAAGCCCTTTAAGTATATGTGTCATTACTTCTTGTTCGTATTTTTAACACAATTTTTATTCTTTATCACAGCAAATTCGATTACAATGGTTTGTTTGTTCTAGGTGTGCAAGATGTGGTTCCTTCACACATATACATATATCTATTCTTCTTTGGAATCTTTTCCCATGTAGGTTAGGACACAATGTTGAGTCGTCTTCTCTTGGTATTCTGTAGGTCTTTGGTGATTATACGTTTCACGTGTGTTTGTATATCTCTGTTCACCTCAATATGGTGATGTATCCAATCCTCACACCTTTCCATTTGGTGAACCATAAGTTTTTGTACTGAATCTGTGATTGCCTTTCTCTGTGGAAATATCTTCGTCTGTGTCAATTTTTAGGTAACACCTATATGTGATATGATAGGATATGTGTCTTTCGCTTTCTCACTTACTCCAAGTTGCGTGATTACTTCTAGACTCATCTATGGTGCTGCAGATGGCATTGTTTCATTTTTTCGCTAGCTCAAATTCCATGTGTACATGTAGCAGTTCTTCTTTGTCCACCCATCTGTCGGTGGACTTTTTGGTTACTTCCGTATCTTGTCTATTGTAATACTATGCAATGCAGATTTGCCTGCCTGTGTCTTTCCAATTCTGTCTTCTTAGGTTATAGGTCCAGGTATAGGTCTACTGGATCATATGGTAGCTCAGCTTTAACCTTTTAAAGGCACCTCCATTCTGTTCTCTTTAGTGGCTCTTTCCAGGTTACGTCCCACTTAAAGTTGAGGGTATGCATTTCTCCACAGCACCTTCAGCATTTATTCTTTGTAGTTTTTTGCTGATGGTTATTCTGACTGGTGTGAGCTGATACCTCTTTGTGGTTGAATTTGCATGTGTCTCATAATCCGTTGAAATTGAGCTTTAAGGCGTGTCCTTTTTATTTATCCAGCTGTGATTACGGCTTAGTACTTCAAAGTGTTTTCTTAAAGTATGTGCCCCATTTTGAAATATTTTAACCATTACCTTCCTCAAGACATTTTGAGGGCAGGTTTCATTTACAGCCCTGCAGTACTTGTTCATATGAAGTGACCATTAGCCCAGGCTGTAAAGCTGCTTTTGCAGGTAACGGCCAGAGGGTGGCAGCCTTTCTACGTTCCCCACGCTGGTACTTGGGAAACAGACCTACCCGCCAGTGGTGTTCTTCGGTTATAAATTAGAGTGGAATGTGCTCGGATAAACCCACAAATGCTGATGTCTCCTTACATTTGTTTGTTTTTTAAATTTAATTGATATATTTTACTGGAGTAATACTCCATTGTATACAAGGACCACTTCTTCTTGGTGCATTCCTCTGTTGATGGGCATTTCTGTTGCTTCCAAGTGTTGACTATGGTAAATATTGCTGGCGTACAGGTTTGCCAGCCTGTGACTTTTTGATTCTCATTGTCTCAGGTGATAGGCCCAGCAGATGGTATGCTTGGTTCACTGGTAGCTCAATGTTTACCTTTTCAAAGCACCTCCATTGTGTTTTCATTAGTGGCTCTTCCCACGTCCCCCTTAGAGCTGTGGGTACACATTTCTCCACAATCCCTTCAGCATTTATTGTTTGCAGCATTTTTGCTGATGGACATTCTGCCTGGTGTGAGCTGATAGGTTTTGGTAAATTGGGCTTGCATGTCCTTAAAAATTCCTAAAATTTATCATTTTTCCAGGCGTTTTTCTATTCTGATATAAAAACAAAGTGTGAGTACAATATACCTCTTGAAATTATCTTGTTGGAAGATGGCCCTCTTTTTAATATTCTGGTGGATTTTCGTCCCCAGGGTATTTTTTTGAAGGCAGGTGTCATTTACAGGCCTGCAATGTGTGTCAATATTTAGTAGCCATTAGCACGCACTGGGTTTAAGCTGCCGGTGTACGAATCGGCCACAAGGCAGGAGCATTTCTCCATTACCAAATCTGGTTACTAGGGCAGCAGAGCCGTTCTGGAAGTGGTTTTCCTAGCTTGTAAATTTCAATGGAATGTGCCAGGAAAACCCCCCATAAGTTTATGTCTCATTACTTCTAGTTCGTTGTTTTAATTTTTTAAATTGGGGTAATGTTTAGAGTGTTGTTTGTCCGAGGTGTACACACTCTGGTTCAACTACACATTTTATATATCTATATATGTCGAGATCCTCTTCCCATGTAAATTATTACAGCGTGTTCCGTAGACCTCCCTTGCTCTATGGCGGGTCTTTTGGATATATGTATATAATATGTATTTGTATACATATGGTAACGCTAATCTTCATTTAGCCAATCCCCCCACCTTTCCTTTTAGATAAGCATAGTTTTTTTTTCTAAGTCTGTGAGTGCCTTTCTCTGTGGAAATATGTTGATTTGTGTCAGTTATTAGATAACGCCTATAAGTGATATCATAGAATATAGGTCTCTTGCTTTCCGACTTACCTCATGTTTTGTGATTATCTCCAGGCTCATGTGTGGTGCCTCAAAGAGCAGTGTTTCACTGTTTTCCACGGCTAATATTCCATTGTGTACATGGACCACTTCTTCTTTATCCATTCACCTGTGGATGGACATTTTGGTTGTTTCACTGTCTTGTCTATTGTCAATAAGGCTGCAGTGCAGCTTTTGCAGCCCGGGTCTTCTCGATTCTGGTCTTCTCAGGTGAGAGGCCCAGTGGTGCACCTGCTGGATTGAATGGTACCTCAATTTTTACTTTCAAACGCAGCTCCTTTCTGTTCTCATCATTGGCTGTTAACCACTTTACATCTCACCAGCAGCTAGAGGGTACACAGTTCTCTACAACCCCTTCAGCATTTATTGTTTGTAGACCTTCTGCTGATGGTCAGTCGACTGGTGTGAGTTGAAACCTTTTTGTAGATTAGATTGCATGAGTCTAATACTTCCTGAGGTTGAGCTTTTATCCATTTTCCTTTTTTTAAAAAGACGGTGAGTAAAATTTACCTCTTCCTACTATCTCCTTGAAACATTTGCCTGTTTTGAATTTTTTAATCCATTCCCTACCTCAGCTCAATGTTGAGGGCAGGTGTCTTTACAGCCCTGAGTCCTTGTGAATGTTAAGTGACCATTAGCTGTGGGTTAAAAGCCGCTCTTGCGGGAAACGGCCACAAGGCGGCAGCATTTCTCCTTTACCAAATCTGGTCACTAGGGCAACAGAGCCTTAGTGGAAGTCGTGTTCTAGGTTATAAATTACAATGGAATGTGCCAGGAAAAAGCCTTTTAAAGTTATGTCTCATTACTTCGTGTTCGTATTTTTAATTTAATTTTTAGTTTTTAATCACAGCAAATTTGATTACAATGGTTTGTTTGCTCTAGGTGTGCAAGATGTGGTTCTTTCATACATATACATATATCTATTCTTCTTCGGATCCATTTCCCATGTAGGTTATGACACAGTGTTGAGTAGTCTTCTCTTGGAATTGCGTACGTCTTTGGTGATTGTATATTTCACATGTTTTTTATATGTCTTTTAACCCCAATATAGTAACGTGTCCAATCCTCACACCTTTCCATTTGGTGAACCATACGTTTTTGTACTGAATCTGTGACTGCCTTTCTCCTTGCATATATCTTCGTTGGAGTCAATTTGTAGGTAACACCTGTAACTGATATGGTAAGATATGTGTCTTTCGCTTTGTCACTTACTAAAAGTTGCGTGATTACTTCTAGACTCATCTATGGTGCTGCAAATGGCATTGTTTCATTTTATCGCTAGCTCATAATCCATCTGTACATGTAGCAGTTCTTCTTTGTCCACCCATCTGTCGGTGGACTTTTTGGTGACTTCCATATCTTGGCTATTGTAATACTGTGCAATGCAGATTTGCCTGCCTCTTTCTTTCCAATTCTGTCTTCTTAGGGTATAGGTCCAGGAATAAGCCTCTGGATCATACGGTAGCTCAATGTTTACCTTTTAAAGACACCTCCACTCTGTTCTCTTTAGTGGCTCTTTCCAGGTTACATCCCACTTAAAGTTGAGGGTTTGCATTTCTCCACAGCACCTTCAGCATTTATTCTTTGTAGTTTTTTACTGATGGTAATTCTGACTGGTGTGAGCTGCTACGTCTTTGTGGTTGAATTTGCATGTGTCTCATGATCCGTTAAAACTGAGCTTTAAGGCAGGACCTTTTCATTTTTCAGGCTGTGAGTACAGCTTAGTTCTTCAAAGTGTTTTCTTAAAGTATGTGTTAAAATTTTTTGGCCATTACCTCCCTCAAGACATTTTGCGGTGACCATTAGCACAGGCTTAAGCCTGCGTTTACAGATAACGGCCAGAGGGCGGCAGTCTTTCTACGTTCCCCACGCTGGTACTAGGGAAACAGACCTTCCGGCCAGTGGTGTTCCTCGGTTATAAATTAGAGTGGAATGTGCCTGAATAAACCCACAAATGCTGATGTCTCCTTACTTATGTCTGTCTTTTAAATTTAACTTATATTTATTATTGGAGTAATATTCCATTGTGTACATGGAACAGTTCTTCTTGGTGCATTCCTCTGTTGATGGACATTTTCATTGCTTCCAAATGTTGGCTATGGTAAATATGGCTGGAGTGCAGGATTGCCAGCCTGTGACGTTTTGATTCTCATTTTCTCAAGAGATAGGCCCAGCAGTGGGTATGACTGATTGACGGGTAGCTCAATGTTTACCTTTTCAAGGCACTTCCATTGTGTTTTCGTTAGTGGCTCTTACCACGTCCCCCTTAGAGCTGAGTGTACGCATTCCTCCACAATCCCTTCAGCATTTATTTTTGGAAACATTTTTTGCTGATGGCCATTCTGACTGCTGTGAGCTGATAGGTTTTTGTAATTTGGGTTTGCATGTCTTTGAAAATTCCTAAAATACATCATTTTCCCACACCTTTTTCTTTTCTCTTAAAAGATAAAACTGTGAGTACAATATACCTCTTGAAATTGTCTTCTTGGAAGGTTGCCCTCTTTTGAAATTTTTACTCCATTTTTGATCCCAGGATTTATTTGGAGGGCAGGTGTCATTTAGAGAATTGCAAGTTGGTGAATATTTAGTGACCTTTAGCAGTGGGTTTAAAGCTGCTGTGGTGGGAAATGGCCACAAGGAGGCAGCATTTCTCCATTCCCAAATCTGGGTACTAGGGCAGCAGAGCCTTTCTGGAAGTCGTGTTCCTAGGTTGTAAATTAGAATGGAATGTGCCAGGAGAAACCCCCATAAGTTTAGGTCTCATTACTTCTTGTTTTTGTTAATTTTTTTAATCGGGGTAAAGACTAGAATATTGTTTGTCCTAGGGGTACACAATCTGGTTCATTTGTACATTATATATGTCTACTCTACAGATCCTCTTCCCATGTAAAATATAACAGAGTGTTCTGTAGACCTCCCTTGCTATATGGTCGGCCTTTTTGAAATATGTATATAATATGTGTTTGGATATGTATAGTAACACTAATCTCATTTCTCCATTCCCCCTACCTTTCCTTTTAGATGAGCATAGTTGGTTTTCTAAGTCTGTGAGTGTCTTTCTCTGTGGAAATATGTTCATTTGTGTCTGTTATTAGATAACGCCTATAAGGGATATCATAGGATATAGGTCTTTTGCTTTCCGACTTACCTCATGTTTTGTGATTATCTCCAGGCTCATGTGTGGTGCCTCAAAGAGCAGTGTTTCACTGTTTTCCATGGCTAATATTCCATTGTGTACATGGACTCCTTCTTCTTTGTCCATTCACCTGTTGATGGACATTTTGGTTGCTTCCCATCTTGGCTATTTTGAATAAGGCTGCAGTGCAGCTTTTGCAGCCTGTGTCTTTTCGATTCTGGTCTTCTCAGGTGAGAGGCCCAGTGGTGTGCCTGCTGGCGTGAATGGTACCTCAGTTTTTACTTTTAAACGCAGTTCCTTTCTGTACTCATTATTGGCTGTTAACCACTTTACATCTCACCAGCACCTAGAGGTTACAGAGTTCTCTACAACCCCATCAGCATTTATTGTTTGTAGACTTTTTGCTGACGGTCAGTCGACAGGTGTGAGTTGAAACCTTTTGGTTGATTAGATTGCATGAGTCTAATAATTCCTGAGGTTGAGCTTTTATCCATTTTCCTGTTTTTTTTGTTTAAAGAGAGTGAGGAATACTTACCTCTTCAGAGTATCTTCTTGAAACGTTTGCCTGTTTTGAATTTTTGTGTCCATTCCCTACCGGAGCACAATTTTTGACGGCAGGTGTCCTTTACAGCCCTGAGTCCTTGTGAATGTCAAGTGACCATTAGCTGTGGGTTTAAAGCTGCTCTTGCGGGAAACGGCCACAAGGCGGCAGCATTTCTCCTTTACCAAATCTGGTCACTAGGGCAACAGAGCCTTAATGGAAATCGTGTTCTAGGTTGTAAATTACAATGGAATGCGCCAGGAAAAAGCCCTTTAAGTTTATGTGTCATTACTTCTTGTTCGTATTTTTAACATAATTTTTATTCTTTATCACAGCAAGTTCGATTACAATGGTTTGTTTTTTTCTAGGTGTGCAAGATGTGGTTCCTTCACACATATACATATATCTATTCTTCTTTGGAATCTTTTCCCATATAGGTTAGGACAGAATGTTGAGTCGTCTTCTCTTGGTATTCTGTAGGTCTTTGGTGATTATATATTTCACGTGTGTTTGTATATCTCTGTTCACCTCAATATGGTGATGTATCCAATCCTCACACCTTTCCATTTGGTGAACCATAAGTTTTTGTACTGAATCTGTGATTGCCTTTCTCTGTGGAAATATCTTCGTTTGTGTCAATTTTTAGGTAACACCTATATGTGATATGATAGGATATGTGTCTTTCGCTTTCTTACTTACTCCAAGTTGCTTGATTACTTCTAGACTCATCTATGGTGCTGCAGATGGCATTGTTTCATTTTTTCGCTAGCTCATATTCCATGTGTACATGTAGCAGTTCTTCTTTGTCCACCCATCTGTCGGTAGACTTTTTGGTTACTTCCGTATCTTGGCTATTGTAATACTATGCAATGCAGATTTGCCTGCCTGTGTCTTTCCAATTCTGTCTTCTTAGGTTATAGGTCCAGGTATAGGTCTACTGGATCATATGGTAGCTCAGCGTTAAGCTTTTAAAGGCACCTCCATTCTGTTCTCTTTAGTGGCTCTTTCCAGGTTACGTCCCACTTAAAGTTGAGGCTATGCATTTCTCCACAGCACCTTCAGCATTTATTCTTTGTAGTTTTTTGCTGATGGTTATTCTGACTGGTATGAGCTGATACCTCTTTGTGGTTGAATTTGCATGTGTCTCATAATCCGTTGAAATTGAGCTTTAAGGCATGTCCTTTTTATTTTTCCAGCTGTGATTACTGCTTAGGACTTCAAAGTGTTTTCTTAAAGTATGTGTCCCATTTTGAAATATTTTAACCATTACCTTCCTCAAGACATTTTGAGGGCAGGTTTCATTTACAGCCCTGCAGTACTTGTTCATATGAAGTGACCGTTAGCCCAGGCTTTAAAGCTGCTTTTGCAGGTAACGGCCAGAGGGTGGCAGCCTTTCTACGTTCCCCACGCTGGTACTTGGGAAACAGACCTACCCGCCAGTGGTGTTCTTCGGTTATAAATTAGAGTGGAATGTGCTCGGATAAACCCACAAATGCTGATGTCTCCTTACATTTGTTTGTTTTTTAAATTTAATTGATATTTTTTACTGGAGTAATACTCCATTGTATACAAGGACCACTTCTTCTTGGTGCATTCCTCTGTTGATGGACATTTCTGTTGCTTCCCAGTGTTGACTATGGTAAATATTGCTGGCGTACAGGTTTGCCAGCCTGTGACTTTTTGATTCTCATTTTCTCAGGTGATAGGCCCAGCAGATGGTATGCTTGATTCACTGGTAGCTCAATGTTTACCTTTTCAAAGCACCTCCAGTGTGTTTTCATTAGTGGCTCTTCCCACGTCCCCCTTAGAGCTGAGGGTACACATTTCTCCACAATCCCTTCAGCATTTATTGCTTGCAGCATTTTTGCTGATGGACATTCTGCCTGGTGTGAGCTGATAGGTTTTTGTAAATTGGGCTTGCGTGTCTTTAAAAATTCCTAAAATTTATCATTTTTCCAGGCGTTTTTCTATTCCGGTATAAAAACAAAGTGTGAGTACAATATACCTCTTGAAATTATCTTGTTGGAAGATTGCCCTCTTTTTAATATTCTGGTGGATTTTCGTCCCCAGCGTATTTTTTTGAAGGCAGGTGTCATTTACAGGCCTGCAATGTGTGTCAATACTTAGTAACCATTAGCACTGGGTTTAAGCTGCCGGTGTACGAATCGGCCACAAGGCAGGAGCATTTCTCCATTACCAAATCTGGTCACTAGGGCAACAGAGCCTTAATGGAAGTCGTGTTCTAGGTTGTAAATTACAATGGAATGTGCCAGGAAAAAGCCTTTTAAAGTTATGTCTCATTACTTCGTGTTCGTATTTTTAATTTAATTTTTAGTTTTTAATCACAGTAAATTTGATTACAATGTTTTCTTTGTTCTAGGTGTGCAAGATGTGGTTCTTTCATACATATACATATATCTATTCTTCTTCGGATCCATTTCCCATGTAGGTTATGACACAGTGTTGAGTAGTCTTCTCTTGGAATTGCTTACGTCCCTGGTGATTATATATTTCACATGTGTTTTTATATGTCTGTTAACCCCAATATAGTAACGTGTCCAATCCTCACACCTTTCCATTTGGTGAACCATACGTTTTTGTACTGAATCTGTGATTGCCTTTTTCCGTGCATATATCTTCGTTGGAATCAATTCGTAGGTAACACCTGTAACTGATATGGTAGGATATGTGTCTTTCGCTTTGTCACTAAAAGTTGCGTGATTACTTCTAGACTCATCTATGGTGCTGCAAATGGCATTGTTTCATTTTATCGCTAGCTCATAATCCATCTGTACATGTAGCAGTTCTTCTTTGTCCACCCATCTGTCGGTGGACTTTTTGGTGACTTCCATATCTTGGCTATTGTAATACTGTGCAATGCAGATTTGCCTGCCTCTTTCTTTCCAATTCTGTCTTCTTAGGGTATAGGTCCAGGAATAAGCCTCTGGATCATACGGTAGCTCAATGTTTACCTTTTAAAGACACCTCCACTCTGTTCTCTTTAGTGGCTCTTTCCAGGTTACATCCCACTTAAAGTTGAGGGTTTGCATTTCTCCACAGCACCTTCAGCATTTATTCTTTGTAGTTTTTTACTGATGGTAATTCTGACTGGTGTGAGCTGCTACGTCTTTGTGGTTGAATTTGCATGTGTCTCATGATCCGTTAAAACTGAGCTTTAAGGCAGGACCTTTTCATTTTTCAGGCTGTGAGTACAGCTTAGTTCTTCAAAGTGTTTTCTTAAAGTATGTGTTAAAATTTTTTGGCCATTACCTCCCTCAAGACATTTTGCAGTGACCATTAGCACAGGCTTAAGCCTGCGTTTGCAGGTAACGGCCAGAAGGCGGCAGTCTTTCTACATTCCCCACGCTGGTACTAGGGAAACAGACCTTCCGGCCAGTGGTGTTCCTCGGTTATAAATTAGAGTGGAATGTGCCTGAATAAACCCACAGATGCTGATGTCTCCTTACTTATGTCTGTCTTTTAAATTTAACGTATATTTATTATTGGAGTAATATTCCATTGTGTACATGGAACAGTTCTTCTTGGTGCATTCCTCTGTTGATGGACATTTTCATTGCTTCCAAATGTTGGCTATGGTAAATATGGCTGGAGTGCAGGATTGCCAGCCTGTGACGTTTTGATTCTCATTTTCTCAGGAGATAGGCCCAGCAGTGGGTGTGACTGATTGACGGGTAGCTCAATGTTTACCTTTTCAAGGCACTTCCATTGTGTTTTCGTTAGTGGCTCTTACCACGTCCCCCTTAGAGCTGAGTGTACGCATTCCTCCACAGTCCCTTCAGCATTTATTTTTTGAAACATTTTTTGCTGATGGCCATTCTGACTGCTGTGAGCTGATAGGTTTTTGTAATTTGGGTTTGCATGTCTTTGAAAATTCCTAAAATACATCATTTTCCCACACCTTTTTCTTTTCTCTTAAAAGATAAAACTGTGAGTACAATATACCTCTTGAAATTGTCTTCTTGGAAGGTTGCCCTCTTTTGAAATTTTTACTCCATTTTTGATCCCAGGATTTATTTGGAGGGCAGGTGTCATTTAGAGAATTGCAAGTTGGTGAATATTTAGTGACCTTTAGCAGTGGGTTTAAAGCTGCTGTTGTGGGAAATGGCCACAAGGAGGCAGCATTTCTCCATTCCCAAATCTGGGTACTAGGGCAGCAGAGCCTTTCTGGAAGTCGTGTTCCTAGGTTGTAAATTAGAATGGAATGTGCCAGGAGAAACCCCCATAAGTTTAGGTCTCATTACTTCTTGTTTTTGTTAATTTTTTTAATCGGGGTAAAGACTAGAATATTGTTTGTCCTAGGGGTACACAATCTGGTTCATTTGTACATTATATATGTCTACTCTACAGATCCTCTTCCCATGTAAAATATAACAGAGTGTTCTGTAGACCTCCCTTGCTATATGGTCGGCCTTTTTGAAATATGTATATAATATGTGTTTGGATATGTATAGTAACACTAATCTCATTTCTCCATTCCCCCCACCTTTCCTTTTAGATGAGCATAGCTGGTTTTCTAAGTCTATGAGTGTCTTTCTCTGTGGAAATATGTTCATTTGTGTCTGTTATTAGATAACGCCTATAAGGGATATCATAGGATATAGGTCTTTTGCTTTCCGACTTACCTCATGTTTTGTGATTATCTCCAGGCTCATCTCTGGTGCCTCAAAGAGCAGTGTTTCATTGTTTTCCATGGCTAATATTCCATTGTGTACATGGACTCCTTCTTCTTTGTCCATTCACCTGTTGATGGACATTTTGGTTGCTTCCCATCTTGGCTATTTTGAATAAGGCTGCAGTGCAGCTTTTGCAGCCTGTGTCTTTTCGATTCTGGTCTTCTCAGGTGAGAGGCCCAGTGCTGTGCCTGCTGGCTTGAATGGTACCTCAGTTTTTACTTTTAAACGCAGTTCCTTTCTGTACTCATTATTGGCTGTTAACCACTTTACATCTCACCAGCACCTAGAGGTTACAGAGTTCTCTACAACCCCATCAGCATTTATTGTTTGTAGACTTTTTGCTGACGGTCAGTAAACAGGTGTGAGTTGAAACCTTTTGGTTGATTAGATTGCATGAGCCTAATAATTCCTGAGGTTGAGCTTTTATCCATTTTCCTGTTTTTTTGTTTAAAGAGAGTGAGGAATACTTACCTCTTCAGAGTATCTTCTTGAAACATTTGCCTGTTTTGAATTTTTTTGTCCATTCCCTACCTGAGCACAATTTTTGACGGCAGGTGTCCTTTACAGCCCTGAGTCCTTGTGAATGTTAAGTGACCATTAGCTGTGGGTTTAAAGCTGCTCTTGCGGGGAACGGCCACAAGGCGGCAGCATTTCTCCTTTACCAAATCTGGTCACTAGGGCAACAGAGCCTTAATGGAAATCGTGTTCTAGGTTGTAAATTACAATGGAATGCGCCAGGAAAAAGCCCTTTAAGTTTATGTGTCATTACTTCTTGTTCGTATTTTTAACATAATTTTTATTCTTTATCACAGCAAGTTCGATTACAATGGTTTGTTTTTTTCTAGGTGTGCAAGATGTGGTTCCTTCACACATATACATATATCTATTCTTCTTTGGAATCTTTTCCCATATAGGTTAGGACAGAATGTTGAGTCGTCTTCTCTTGGTATTCTGTAGGTCTTTGGTGATTATATATTTCACGTGTGTTTGTATATCTCTGTTCACCTCAATATGGTGATGTATCCAATCCTCACACCTTTCCATTTGGTGAACCATAAGTTTTTGTACTGAATCTGTGATTGCCTTTCTCTGTGGAAATATCTTCGTTTGTGTCAATTTTTAGGTAACACCTATATGTGATATGATAGGATATGTGTCTTTCGCTTTCTTACTTACTCCAAGTTGCTTGATTACTTCTAGACTCATCTATGGTGCTGCAGATGGCATTGTTTCATTTTTTCGCTAGCTCATATTCCATGTGTACATGTAGCAGTTCTTCTTTGTCCACCCATCTGTCGGTAGACTTTTTGGTTACTTCCGTATCTTGGCTATTGTAATACTATGCAATGCAGATTTGCCTGCCTGTGTCTTTCCAATTCTGTCTTCTTAGGTTATAGGTCCAGGTATAGGTCTACTGGATCATATGGTAGCTCAGCGTTAAGCTTTTAAAGGCACCTCCATTCTGTTCTCTTTAGTGGCTCTTTCCAGGTTACGTCCCACTTAAAGTTGAGGCTATGCATTTCTCCACAGCACCTTCAGCATTTATTCTTTGTAGTTTTTTGCTGATGGTTATTCTGACTGGTATGAGCTGATACCTCTTTGTGGTTGAATTTGCATGTGTCTCATAATCCGTTGAAATTGAGCTTTAAGGCATGTCCTTTTTATTTTTCCAGCTGTGATTACTGCTTAGGACTTCAAAGTGTTTTCTTAAAGTATGTGTCCCATTTTGAAATATTTTAACCATTACCTTCCTCAAGACATTTTGAGGGCAGGTTTCATTTACAGCCCTGCAGTACTTGTTCATATGAAGTGACCGTTAGCCCAGGCTTTAAAGCTGCTTTTGCAGGTAACGGCCAGAGGGTGGCAGCCTTTCTACGTTCCCCACGCTGGTACTTGGGAAACAGACCTACCCGCCAGTGGTGTTCTTCGGTTATAAATTAGAGTGGAATGTGCTCGGATAAACCCACAAATGCTGATGTCTCCTTACATTTGTTTGTTTTTTAAATTTAATTGATATTTTTTACTGGAGTAATACTCCATTGTATACAAGGACCACTTCTTCTTGGTGCATTCCTCTGTTGATGGACATTTCTGTTGCTTCCCAGTGTTGACTATGGTAAATATTGCTGGCGTACAGGTTTGCCAGCCTGTGACTTTTTGATTCTCATTTTCTCAGGTGATAGGCCCAGCAGATGGTATGCTTGATTCACTGGTAGCTCAATGTTTACCTTTTCAAAGCACCTCCAGTGTGTTTTCATTAGTGGCTCTTCCCACGTCCCCCTTAGAGCTGAGGGTACACATTTCTCCACAATCCCTTCAGCATTTATTGCTTGCAGCATTTTTGCTGATGGACATTCTGCCTGGTGTGAGCTGATAGGTTTTTGTAAATTGGGCTTGCGTGTCTTTAAAAATTCCTAAAATTTATCATTTTTCCAGGCGTTTTTCTATTCCGGTATAAAAACAAAGTGTGAGTACAATATACCTCTTGAAATTATCTTGTTGGAAGATTGCCCTCTTTTTAATATTCTGGTGGATTTTCGTCCCCAGCGTATTTTTTTGAAGGCAGGTGTCATTTACAGGCCTGCAATGTGTGTCAATACTTAGTAACCATTAGCACTGGGTTTAAGCTGCCGGTGTACGAATCGGCCACAAGGCAGGAGCATTTCTCCATTACCAAATCTGGTCACTAGGGCAACAGAGCCTTAATGGAAGTCGTGTTCTAGGTTGTAAATTACAATGGAATGTGCCAGGAAAAAGCCTTTTAAAGTTATGTCTCATTACTTCGTGTTCGTATTTTTAATTTAATTTTTAGTTTTTAATCACAGTAAATTTGATTACAATGTTTTCTTTGTTCTAGGTGTGCAAGATGTGGTTCTTTCATACATATACATATATCTATTCTTCTTCGGATCCATTTCCCATGTAGGTTATGACACAGTGTTGAGTAGTCTTCTCTTGGAATTGCTTACGTCCCTGGTGATTATATATTTCACATGTGTTTTTATATGTCTGTTAACCCCAATATAGTAACGTGTCCAATCCTCACACCTTTCCATTTGGTGAACCATACGTTTTTGTACTGAATCTGTGATTGCCTTTTTCCGTGCATATATCTTCGTTGGAATCAATTCGTAGGTAACACCTGTAACTGATATGGTAGGATATGTGTCTTTCGCTTTGTCACTAAAAGTTGCGTGATTACTTCTAGACTCATCTATGGTGCTGCAAATGGCATTGTTTCATTTTATCGCTAGCTCATAATCCATCTGTACATGTAGCAGTTCTTCTTTGTCCACCCATCTGTCGGTGGACTTTTTGGTGACTTCCATATCTTGGCTATTGTAATACTGTGCAATGCAGATTTGCCTGCCTCTTTCTTTCCAATTCTGTCTTCTTAGGGTATAGGTCCAGGAATAAGCCTCTGGATCATACGGTAGCTCAATGTTTACCTTTTAAAGACACCTCCACTCTGTTCTCTTTAGTGGCTCTTTCCAGGTTACATCCCACTTAAAGTTGAGGGTTTGCATTTCTCCACAGCACCTTCAGCATTTATTCTTTGTAGTTTTTTACTGATGGTAATTCTGACTGGTGTGAGCTGCTACGTCTTTGTGGTTGAATTTGCATGTGTCTCATGATCCGTTAAAACTGAGCTTTAAGGCAGGACCTTTTCATTTTTCAGGCTGTGAGTACAGCTTAGTTCTTCAAAGTGTTTTCTTAAAGTATGTGTTAAAATTTTTTGGCCATTACCTCCCTCAAGACATTTTGCAGTGACCATTAGCACAGGCTTAAGCCTGCGTTTGCAGGTAACGGCCAGAAGGCGGCAGTCTTTCTACATTCCCCACGCTGGTACTAGGGAAACAGACCTTCCGGCCAGTGGTGTTCCTCGGTTATAAATTAGAGTGGAATGTGCCTGAATAAACCCACAGATGCTGATGTCTCCTTACTTATGTCTGTCTTTTAAATTTAACGTATATTTATTATTGGAGTAATATTCCATTGTGTACATGGAACAGTTCTTCTTGGTGCATTCCTCTGTTGATGGACATTTTCATTGCTTCCAAATGTTGGCTATGGTAAATATGGCTGGAGTGCAGGATTGCCAGCCTGTGACGTTTTGATTCTCATTTTCTCAGGAGATAGGCCCAGCAGTGGGTGTGACTGATTGACGGGTAGCTCAATGTTTACCTTTTCAAGGCACTTCCATTGTGTTTTCGTTAGTGGCTCTTACCACGTCCCCCTTAGAGCTGAGTGTACGCATTCCTCCACAGTCCCTTCAGCATTTATTTTTTGAAACATTTTTTGCTGATGGCCATTCTGACTGCTGTGAGCTGATAGGTTTTTGTAATTTGGGTTTGCATGTCTTTGAAAATTCCTAAAATACATCATTTTCCCACACCTTTTTCTTTTCTCTTAAAAGATAAAACTGTGAGTACAATATACCTCTTGAAATTGTCTTCTTGGAAGGTTGCCCTCTTTTGAAATTTTTACTCCATTTTTGATCCCAGGATTTATTTGGAGGGCAGGTGTCATTTAGAGAATTGCAAGTTGGTGAATATTTAGTGACCTTTAGCAGTGGGTTTAAAGCTGCTGTTGTGGGAAATGGCCACAAGGAGGCAGCATTTCTCCATTCCCAAATCTGGGTACTAGGGCAGCAGAGCCTTTCTGGAAGTCGTGTTCCTAGGTTGTAAATTAGAATGGAATGTGCCAGGAGAAACCCCCATAAGTTTAGGTCTCATTACTTCTTGTTTTTGTTAATTTTTTTAATCGGGGTAAAGACTAGAATATTGTTTGTCCTAGGGGTACACAATCTGGTTCATTTGTACATTATATATGTCTACTCTACAGATCCTCTTCCCATGTAAAATATAACAGAGTGTTCTGTAGACCTCCCTTGCTATATGGTCGGCCTTTTTGAAATATGTATATAATATGTGTTTGGATATGTATAGTAACACTAATCTCATTTCTCCATTCCCCCCACCTTTCCTTTTAGATGAGCATAGCTGGTTTTCTAAGTCTATGAGTGTCTTTCTCTGTGGAAATATGTTCATTTGTGTCTGTTATTAGATAACGCCTATAAGGGATATCATAGGATATAGGTCTTTTGCTTTCCGACTTACCTCATGTTTTGTGATTATCTCCAGGCTCATCTCTGGTGCCTCAAAGAGCAGTGTTTCATTGTTTTCCATGGCTAATATTCCATTGTGTACATGGACTCCTTCTTCTTTGTCCATTCACCTGTTGATGGACATTTTGGTTGCTTCCCATCTTGGCTATTTTGAATAAGGCTGCAGTGCAGCTTTTGCAGCCTGTGTCTTTTCGATTCTGGTCTTCTCAGGTGAGAGGCCCAGTGCTGTGCCTGCTGGCTTGAATGGTACCTCAGTTTTTACTTTTAAACGCAGTTCCTTTCTGTACTCATTATTGGCTGTTAACCACTTTACATCTCACCAGCACCTAGAGGTTACAGAGTTCTCTACAACCCCATCAGCATTTATTGTTTGTAGACTTTTTGCTGACGGTCAGTAAACAGGTGTGAGTTGAAACCTTTTGGTTGATTAGATTGCATGAGCCTAATAATTCCTGAGGTTGAGCTTTTATCCATTTTCCTGTTTTTTTGTTTAAAGAGAGTGAGGAATACTTACCTCTTCAGAGTATCTTCTTGAAACATTTGCCTGTTTTGAATTTTTTTGTCCATTCCCTACCTGAGCACAATTTTTGACGGCAGGTGTCCTTTACAGCCCTGAGTCCTTGTGAATGTTAAGTGACCATTAGCTGTGGGTTTAAAGTTGCTCTTGCGGGGAACGGCCACAAGGCGGCAGCATTTCTCCTTTACCAAATCTGGTCACTAGGGCAACAGAGCCTTAATGGAAATCGTGTTCTAGGTTGTAAATTACAATGGAATGCGCCAGGAAAAAGCCCTTTAAGTTTATGTGTCATTACTTCTTGTTCGTATTTTTAACATAATTTTTATTCTTTATCACAGCAAGTTCGATTACAATGGTTTGTTTTTTTCTAGGTGTGCAAGATGTGGTTCCTTCACACATATACATATATCTATTCTTCTTTGGAATCTTTTCCCATATAGGTTAGGACAGAATGTTGAGTCGTCTTCTCTTGGTATTCTGTAGGTCTTTGGTGATTATATATTTCACGTGTGTTTGTATATCTCTGTTCACCTCAATATGGTGATGTATCCAATCCTCACACCTTTCCATTTGGTGAACCATAAGTTTTTGTACTGAATCTGTGATTGCCTTTCTCTGTGGAAATATCTTCGTTTGTGTCAATTTTTAGGTAACACCTATATGTGATATGATAGGATATGTGTCTTTCGCTTTCTTACTTACTCCAAGTTGCTTGATTACTTCTAGACTCATCTATGGTGCTGCAGATGGCATTGTTTCATTTTTTCGCTAGCTCATATTCCATGTGTACATGTAGCAGTTCTTCTTTGTCCACCCATCTGTCGGTAGACTTTTTGGTTACTTCCGTATCTTGGCTATTGTAATACTATGCAATGCAGATTTGCCTGCCTGTGTCTTTCCAATTCTGTCTTCTTAGGTTATAGGTCCAGGTATAGGTCTACTGGATCATATGGTAGCTCAGCGTTAAGCTTTTAAAGGCACCTCCATTCTGTTCTCTTTAGTGGCTCTTTCCAGGTTACGTCCCACTTAAAGTTGAGGCTATGCATTTCTCCACAGCACCTTCAGCATTTATTCTTTGTAGTTTTTTGCTGATGGTTATTCTGACTGGTATGAGCTGATACCTCTTTGTGGTTGAATTTGCATGTGTCTCATAATCCGTTGAAATTGAGCTTTAAGGCATGTCCTTTTTATTTTTCCAGCTGTGATTACTGCTTAGGACTTCAAAGTGTTTTCTTAAAGTATGTGTCCCATTTTGAAATATTTTAACCATTACCTTCCTCAAGACATTTTGAGGGCAGGTTTCATTTACAGCCCTGCAGTACTTGTTCATATGAAGTGACCGTTAGCCCAGGCTTTAAAGCTGCTTTTGCAGGTAACGGCCAGAGGGTGGCAGCCTTTCTACGTTCCCCACGCTGGTACTTGGGAAACAGACCTACCCGCCAGTGGTGTTCTTCGGTTATAAATTAGAGTGGAATGTGCTCGGATAAACCCACAAATGCTGATGTCTCCTTACATTTGTTTGTTTTTTAAATTTAATTGATATTTTTTACTGGAGTAATACTCCATTGTATACAAGGACCACTTCTTCTTGGTGCATTCCTCTGTTGATGGACATTTCTGTTGCTTCCCAGTGTTGACTATGGTAAATATTGCTGGCGTACAGGTTTGCCAGCCTGTGACTTTTTGATTCTCATTTTCTCAGGTGATAGGCCCAGCAGATGGTATGCTTGATTCACTGGTAGCTCAATGTTTACCTTTTCAAAGCACCTCCAGTGTGTTTTCATTAGTGGCTCTTCCCACGTCCCCCTTAGAGCTGAGGGTACACATTTCTCCACAATCCCTTCAGCATTTATTGCTTGCAGCATTTTTGCTGATGGACATTCTGCCTGGTGTGAGCTGATAGGTTTTTGTAAATTGGGCTTGCGTGTCTTTAAAAATTCCTAAAATTTATCATTTTTCCAGGCGTTTTTCTATTCCGGTATAAAAACAAAGTGTGAGTACAATATACCTCTTGAAATTATCTTGTTGGAAGATTGCCCTCTTTTTAATATTCTGGTGGATTTTCGTCCCCAGCGTATTTTTTTGAAGGCAGGTGTCATTTACAGGCCTGCAATGTGTGTCAATACTTAGTAACCATTAGCACTGGGTTTAAGCTGCCGGTGTACGAATCGGCCACAAGGCAGGAGCATTTCTCCATTACCAAATCTGGTCACTAGGGCAACAGAGCCTTAATGGAAGTCGTGTTCTAGGTTGTAAATTACAATGGAATGTGCCAGGAAAAAGCCTTTTAAAGTTATGTCTCATTACTTCGTGTTCGTATTTTTAATTTAATTTTTAGTTTTTAATCACAGTAAATTTGATTACAATGTTTTCTTTGTTCTAGGTGTGCAAGATGTGGTTCTTTCATACATATACATATATCTATTCTTCTTCGGATCCATTTCCCATGTAGGTTATGACACAGTGTTGAGTAGTCTTCTCTTGGAATTGCTTACGTCCCTGGTGATTATATATTTCACATGTGTTTTTATATGTCTGTTAACCCCAATATAGTAACGTGTCCAATCCTCACACCTTTCCATTTGGTGAACCATACGTTTTTGTACTGAATCTGTGATTGCCTTTTTCCGTGCATATATCTTCGTTGGAATCAATTCGTAGGTAACACCTGTAACTGATATGGTAGGATATGTGTCTTTCGCTTTGTCACTAAAAGTTGCGTGATTACTTCTAGACTCATCTATGGTGCTGCAAATGGCATTGTTTCATTTTATCGCTAGCTCATAATCCATCTGTACATGTAGCAGTTCTTCTTTGTCCACCCATCTGTCGGTGGACTTTTTGGTGACTTCCATATCTTGGCTATTGTAATACTGTGCAATGCAGATTTGCCTGCCTCTTTCTTTCCAATTCTGTCTTCTTAGGGTATAGGTCCAGGAATAAGCCTCTGGATCATACGGTAGCTCAATGTTTACCTTTTAAAGACACCTCCACTCTGTTCTCTTTAGTGGCTCTTTCCAGGTTACATCCCACTTAAAGTTGAGGGTTTGCATTTCTCCACAGCACCTTCAGCATTTATTCTTTGTAGTTTTTTACTGATGGTAATTCTGACTGGTGTGAGCTGCTACGTCTTTGTGGTTGAATTTGCATGTGTCTCATGATCCGTTAAAACTGAGCTTTAAGGCAGGACCTTTTCATTTTTCAGGCTGTGAGTACAGCTTAGTTCTTCAAAGTGTTTTCTTAAAGTATGTGTTAAAATTTTTTGGCCATTACCTCCCTCAAGACATTTTGCAGTGACCATTAGCACAGGCTTAAGCCTGCGTTTGCAGGTAACGGCCAGAAGGCGGCAGTCTTTCTACATTCCCCACGCTGGTACTAGGGAAACAGACCTTCCGGCCAGTGGTGTTCCTCGGTTATAAATTAGAGTGGAATGTGCCTGAATAAACCCACAGATGCTGATGTCTCCTTACTTATGTCTGTCTTTTAAATTTAACGTATATTTATTATTGGAGTAATATTCCATTGTGTACATGGAACAGTTCTTCTTGGTGCATTCCTCTGTTGATGGACATTTTCATTGCTTCCAAATGTTGGCTATGGTAAATATGGCTGGAGTGCAGGATTGCCAGCCTGTGACGTTTTGATTCTCATTTTCTCAGGAGATAGGCCCAGCAGTGGGTGTGACTGATTGACGGGTAGCTCAATGTTTACCTTTTCAAGGCACTTCCATTGTGTTTTCGTTAGTGGCTCTTACCACGTCCCCCTTAGAGCTGAGTGTACGCATTCCTCCACAGTCCCTTCAGCATTTATTTTTTGAAACATTTTTTGCTGATGGCCATTCTGACTGCTGTGAGCTGATAGGTTTTTGTAATTTGGGTTTGCATGTCTTTGAAAATTCCTAAAATACATCATTTTCCCACACCTTTTTCTTTTCTCTTAAAAGATAAAACTGTGAGTACAATATACCTCTTGAAATTGTCTTCTTGGAAGGTTGCCCTCTTTTGAAATTTTTACTCCATTTTTGATCCCAGGATTTATTTGGAGGGCAGGTGTCATTTAGAGAATTGCAAGTTGGTGAATATTTAGTGACCTTTAGCAGTGGGTTTAAAGCTGCTGTTGTGGGAAATGGCCACAAGGAGGCAGCATTTCTCCATTCCCAAATCTGGGTACTAGGGCAGCAGAGCCTTTCTGGAAGTCGTGTTCCTAGGTTGTAAATTAGAATGGAATGTGCCAGGAGAAACCCCCATAAGTTTAGGTCTCATTACTTCTTGTTTTTGTTAATTTTTTTAATCGGGGTAAAGACTAGAATATTGTTTGTCCTAGGGGTACACAATCTGGTTCATTTGTACATTATATATGTCTACTCTACAGATCCTCTTCCCATGTAAAATATAACAGAGTGTTCTGTAGACCTCCCTTGCTATATGGTCGGCCTTTTTGAAATATGTATATAATATGTGTTTGGATATGTATAGTAACACTAATCTCATTTCTCCATTCCCCCCACCTTTCCTTTTAGATGAGCATAGCTGGTTTTCTAAGTCTATGAGTGTCTTTCTCTGTGGAAATATGTTCATTTGTGTCTGTTATTAGATAACGCCTATAAGGGATATCATAGGATATAGGTCTTTTGCTTTCCGACTTACCTCATGTTTTGTGATTATCTCCAGGCTCATCTCTGGTGCCTCAAAGAGCAGTGTTTCATTGTTTTCCATGGCTAATATTCCATTGTGTACATGGACTCCTTCTTCTTTGTCCATTCACCTGTTGATGGACATTTTGGTTGCTTCCCATCTTGGCTATTTTGAATAAGGCTGCAGTGCAGCTTTTGCAGCCTGTGTCTTTTCGATTCTGGTCTTCTCAGGTGAGAGGCCCAGTGCTGTGCCTGCTGGCTTGAATGGTACCTCAGTTTTTACTTTTAAACGCAGTTCCTTTCTGTACTCATTATTGGCTGTTAACCACTTTACATCTCACCAGCACCTAGAGGTTACAGAGTTCTCTACAACCCCATCAGCATTTATTGTTTGTAGACTTTTTGCTGACGGTCAGTAAACAGGTGTGAGTTGAAACCTTTTGGTTGATTAGATTGCATGAGCCTAATAATTCCTGAGGTTGAGCTTTTATCCATTTTCCTGTTTTTTTGTTTAAAGAGAGTGAGGAATACTTACCTCTTCAGAGTATCTTCTTGAAACATTTGCCTGTTTTGAATTTTTTTGTCCATTCCCTACCTGAGCACAATTTTTGACGGCAGGTGTCCTTTACAGCCCTGAGTCCTTGTGAATGTTAAGTGACCATTAGCTGTGGGTTTAAAGCTGCTCTTGCGGGGAACGGCCACAAGGCGGCAGCATTTCTCCTTTACCAAATCTGGTCACTAGGGCAACAGAGCCTTAATGGAAATCGTGTTCTAGGTTGTAAATTACAATGGAATGCGCCAGGAAAAAGCCCTTTAAGTTTATGTGTCATTACTTCTTGTTCGTATTTTTAACATAATTTTTATTCTTTATCACAGCAAGTTCGATTACAATGGTTTGTTTTTTTCTAGGTGTGCAAGATGTGGTTCCTTCACACATATACATATATCTATTCTTCTTTGGAATCTTTTCCCATATAGGTTAGGACAGAATGTTGAGTCGTCTTCTCTTGGTATTCTGTAGGTCTTTGGTGATTATATATTTCACGTGTGTTTGTATATCTCTGTTCACCTCAATATGGTGATGTATCCAATCCTCACACCTTTCCATTTGGTGAACCATAAGTTTTTGTACTGAATCTGTGATTGCCTTTCTCTGTGGAAATATCTTCGTTTGTGTCAATTTTTAGGTAACACCTATATGTGATATGATAGGATATGTGTCTTTCGCTTTCTTACTTACTCCAAGTTGCTTGATTACTTCTAGACTCATCTATGGTGCTGCAGATGGCATTGTTTCATTTTTTCGCTAGCTCATATTCCATGTGTACATGTAGCAGTTCTTCTTTGTCCACCCATCTGTCGGTAGACTTTTTGGTTACTTCCGTATCTTGGCTATTGTAATACTATGCAATGCAGATTTGCCTGCCTGTGTCTTTCCAATTCTGTCTTCTTAGGTTATAGGTCCAGGTATAGGTCTACTGGATCATATGGTAGCTCAGCGTTAAGCTTTTAAAGGCACCTCCATTCTGTTCTCTTTAGTGGCTCTTTCCAGGTTACGTCCCACTTAAAGTTGAGGCTATGCATTTCTCCACAGCACCTTCAGCATTTATTCTTTGTAGTTTTTTGCTGATGGTTATTCTGACTGGTATGAGCTGATACCTCTTTGTGGTTGAATTTGCATGTGTCTCATAATCCGTTGAAATTGAGCTTTAAGGCATGTCCTTTTTATTTTTCCAGCTGTGATTACTGCTTAGGACTTCAAAGTGTTTTCTTAAAGTATGTGTCCCATTTTGAAATATTTTAACCATTACCTTCCTCAAGACATTTTGAGGGCAGGTTTCATTTACAGCCCTGCAGTACTTGTTCATATGAAGTGACCGTTAGCCCAGGCTTTAAAGCTGCTTTTGCAGGTAACGGCCAGAGGGTGGCAGCCTTTCTACGTTCCCCACGCTGGTACTTGGGAAACAGACCTACCCGCCAGTGGTGTTCTTCGGTTATAAATTAGAGTGGAATGTGCTCGGATAAACCCACAAATGCTGATGTCTCCTTACATTTGTTTGTTTTTTAAATTTAATTGATATTTTTTACTGGAGTAATACTCCATTGTATACAAGGACCACTTCTTCTTGGTGCATTCCTCTGTTGATGGACATTTCTGTTGCTTCCCAGTGTTGACTATGGTAAATATTGCTGGCGTACAGGTTTGCCAGCCTGTGACTTTTTGATTCTCATTTTCTCAGGTGATAGGCCCAGCAGATGGTATGCTTGATTCACTGGTAGCTCAATGTTTACCTTTTCAAAGCACCTCCAGTGTGTTTTCATTAGTGGCTCTTCCCACGTCCCCCTTAGAGCTGAGGGTACACATTTCTCCACAATCCCTTCAGCATTTATTGCTTGCAGCATTTTTGCTGATGGACATTCTGCCTGGTGTGAGCTGATAGGTTTTTGTAAATTGGGCTTGCGTGTCTTTAAAATTTCCTAAAATTTATCATTTTTCCAGGCGTTTTTCTATTCTGGTATAAAAACAAAGTGTGAGTACAATATACCTCTTGAAATTATCTTGTTGGAAGATTGCCCTCTTTTTAATATTCTGGTGGATTTTCGTCCCCAGCGTATTTTTTTGAAGGCAGGTGTCATTTACAGGCTTGCAATGTGTGTCAATACTTAGTAACCATTAACACTGGGTTTAAGCTGCCGGTGTACGAAACGGCCACAAGGCAGGAGCATTTCTCCATTACCAAATCTGGTTACTAGGGCAGCAGAGCCGTTCTGGAAGTGGTTTTCCTAGCTTGTAAATTTCAATGGAATGTGCCAGGAAAACTCCCCATAAGTTTATGTCTCATTACTTCTAGTTCCTTGTTTTAATTTTTTAAATTGGGGTAATGTTTAGAATGTTGTTTGTCCAAGGTGTACACAGTCTGGTTCATATACACATTATATATATCTATATATGTCGAGATCCTCTTCCCATGTAAATTATTACAGCGTGTTCCGTAGACTTCCCTTGCTATATGGTGGGTTTTTGGATATATGTATATAATATGTATTTGTATACATATGGTAACGCTAATCTTCATTTATCCAATCCCCCCACTTTTCCCTTTAGATAAGCATAGTTTTTTTGCTAAGTCTGTGAGTGCCTTTCTCTGTGGTATCAAGAGGGTGGGATAGGTTTAATAAATACCCTAACCCTAACACGTACCCTTATCCTAACCCGTACCTTAAACCGAGCCATAAACCTTACCCTAAACCGAACCCGTACCCTAAGCCGTACCCTAACCCTAAACCTTACCCGTACCCTAAACCGAGCCTTAACCCTAAAACTAACCCTAACCCTAAACCTAACCCATACCCTACGCAGTACCCGAAACCGTACACGAACCCGTACCCTAAGCCGTACTCTAACCCTAACCCTAACCCTAACCCTAAGCTACCTTTGACTGTTTCTGCCTCCAATAGTTTTCCTAAGCACTTGTGTTTTAAGGAACAGGTTAAAAAGGGAATCCTAATGTGATTTCTTTATAATGGGTGTTTTCCTTATCTTATCCTCCTGTCTAAACTCTTCTCCATTGCTTCACTCCAAATAATATTCCTTTACGTGCTAAGTGGTATCTAGAAAGTGGGGTAGGTTTAATAAATACCCTAAACCTAACGCATACTCTAACCCCTACCCTAACCGTAACACGTACCCTAATCCTAACCCGTACTCTAAACAGATCCCTAACCCTAAAACTAACCCTAACCCTAACCAATACCCTATGCGGTACCTGAACCCATACCCGAACCTGTATTGTAAGCCGGACCCTAACCCTAACCCTAACCCTAACTCATAACTACGCGTTACCCGAACCCGTACCCAAACCCGTACCCTAAGCCGTACCCTAAACCTAACCCTAAATCTAAACCTAACCCGTACACTAAAGCCGTACCCTAACCCTAACACTAACCCTAACCCTCACCCTAAGCTACCCTTGACTGCTTCTGCCTCCAATAGATTTCTTAGTACTAGTGTTTTAAGGAACACGTTAAAAAGAGAATCCTAATGTGATTTCTTTATAATGGGTGTGTTCCTTATCTTTTCCTAGTGTCTAAACTCTTCTCCATGGCTGCACTGCAAATAATATTCCTTTACGTGCTATATGGTATCTAGAAAGTGGGATAGGTTTAATAAATACCCTAACCCTAACGCGTACCCTAACCCTAACCCCTAACCTAACCCTAACAGGTACCATAATCCTAACCTGTACCCTAAACCGAGCCCTAACCCTAAAATTATCCATAACCCTAACCCTAACACATATCCTACGCCAACCCAAACCCATACCCGAAACCGTACCCTAAGCCATACCCTAACCCTAACCCTAACCCTAACACTAACCCTAAGCTACCCTTGACTGCTTCTGCCTACAATAGATTTCTTAAGCACTAGTGTTTTAAGGAAAAGGTTAAAAAGAGAATCCTAATGTCATTTCTTTATAATGGGTGTGTTCCTAATCTTTTCCTAGTGTCTAAACTCTTTTCCATGGCTGGACCCCAAATAATATTCCTTTACGTGCTAAGTGGTATCTAGAGAGTGGGATAGGTTTATTAAATACCCTAACCCTAAAGCGTACCCTAATCCTAAACCCTACTCTAACCCTAACACGTAACCTAATCCTAACCCGTACTCTAAACCGAGCCCTAACCCTAAAACTAACCCTAACCCTAACCCTAACCCATACCCTACGTGGTACCTGAACCCATACCCGAATCCGTACGCTAACCCTAACCCTAATCCTAAACCTAACCTGTACCCTAAACCGAGCCCTAACCCTAAAAGTAACCCTAAACCTAAACCTAACTCATACTCTAGGTGGTACCCGAACACGTACCCGAACCAGTACCCTAAGCCGTACCCTAAACCTAACCCTAACCCTATCCCTAACCCTAAGCTACCCTTGACTGCTTTTGCCTCCAATAGATTTCTTAGCACTAGTGTTTTAAGGAACAGGTTCAACAGGGAATCCTAATGTGATTTCTTTATAATGGGTGTGTTCCTTATCTTATCCTAGTGTCTAATCTCTTCTCGATGGCTGGACCCCAAATAATATTCCTTACGTGGTAAGTGGTATCTAGAGAGTGGGATAGGTTTAATAAATACCCTAACCCTAATGCGTACCCTAACCCTAACCCCTAACCTAACCTTAACAGGTACCATAGTCCTAACCTGTACCCTAAACCGAGCCCTAACCCTAAAACTATCCGTAACCCTAACCCTAACACATATCCTATGCCGACCCAAACCCATACCCGAACCCGTACCCTAAGCCGTACCCTAAGCCTAACCCTAAACCTAACCCTAACCCTAACCATAAGCAACCCTTGACTACTTCTGCCTCTAATAGATTTCCTTAGCAGTAGTGTTTTCAGAAACAGGTTAAAAAGAGAATCGTTATGTGATTTCTTTATAACAGGTGTGTTCCTGATCTTATCCTAGTGTCTAAATTCTTCTCCATGGCGGGACCCCAAATAATATTCCTTTACGTGCTAAGTGGTATCTAGAGAGTGGGATAGGTTTATTAAATACCCTAAACCTAATGCGTACCCTAACCCTAACCCCTACCCTAACACTAACACGTACCCTAATCCTAACCCATACCCTAAACCGAACCCTAACCCTAACACTAACCCTAAGCCATACACCACGTGGTACCCGAACCCGTACCCTAAGCCGTAACCTAACCCTAACCCTAACCCTAAGCTACCCTTGACTGTTTCTGCCTCCAATAGATTTCCTAAGCACTAGTGTTTTAAGGAACAGGTTAAAAAGAGAATCCTAATGTAATTTCTTTATAATGGGTGTGTTCCTTACCTTATCCTAGTGTCTAAACTATTCTCCATGGTTGGACCCCAAATAATATTCCTTTACGTGATAACTGGTATCTAGAGAGTGGGGTAGGTTTAATAAATACCCTAACCCTAACCCATACCCTAACCCTAACCCTTACGCTAACCCTAACACATAACCTAATCCTAACCCGTACCCTAAACCGAGCCCTAACCCTAAACCTAACCCATGCCCTACGTGGTACTCGAACACTAACCCGTACCCTAAGCCGTACCCTAACCCTAACCCTAAGCCTAACCCTAACCCTAAGTTACCCTTGACTGTTTCTGCCTCCAATAGATTTCCTAAGCACTAGTGTTTTAAGGAACAGGTTAAAAAGTGAATCCTAATGTGACTTCTTTATAATGGGTGTGTTCCTTACCTTATCCTAGTGTCAAAACTCTTCTCCATGGCTGGACCCCAAATAATATTCCTTTACGTGGTAAGTGGTATCTAGAGAGTGGGATAGGTTTAATAAATATCATAAACCTAAAGCGTACCCTAACCCTAACCCCTACCCTAACCCTAACACGTACCCTAATACTAATCCGTACCCTAAACCAAGCCCTAACTCTAAAACTAACCCTAAACCTAATCCTAACCCATACCCTACACCGTACCCGAACCCGTACCCTAAGCCGTACCCTAACACTAAATGATACCGTACACGGTACACTAACCCGTACCTGAACCCGTACCCTAACCCTAACCCTAACACTAAACCTAACACTAAACCTAACCCGTTACGTAAACCGAGCCCTAACCCTACAATTAACCCTAACCCTTACCCTAACCCATACCCTATGCTGTACGCGAAGCCGTATCCGAAACCGTACACTAAGCCGTAACCTAACCCTAACCCTAACTCTAACCCTAAGATACCCTTGAATGCTTCTGCCTCCAATAGATTTCCTAAGTACTAGTGTTTTAAGTAACAGGTTAAAAAGAGAATCCTAATGTGATATCTTTATAATGGGTGTGTTCCTTACCTTATCCTAGTGTCTAAACTCTTCTCGATGGCTGGACCCCCAAAATTTTCCTTTACGTACTAAGTGGTATGTAGAGAGTGAGATAGGTTTAATAAATACCCTAACCATAATGCGTACCCTAACCCTAACCCCTACCCGGACACTAAAACGTACAATAATCCTAACCCGTACCCTAAACCGAGCTCTAACCCTAAAATTAACCCTAACCCTAACCCATACCCTACGCGGTACCTGAACCCATACCCGAATCCGTACCCTAACCCTAACCCTAAACCTAAACCTAACCTGTACCCTAAACCGAGCCCTAACCCTAAAAGTAACCCTAACCCTAAACCTAACTCATACCCTAGGCGGTACCCGAACAGGTACCCGAACCAGTACCTTAAGCCGTACCCTAAACCTAACCCTAACCCTATCCCTAACACTAAGCTACCCTTGACTGTTTCTGCCTCCAATAGGTTTCTTAGCACTAGTGTTTTAAGGAACAGGTTAAAAAGAGAATCCTTATGTGATTCCTTCATAATGGGTGTGTTCCTTATCTTACCCTAATGTCTAAACTCTTCTCCATGGCTGAACCCCAAATAATATTCCTTTACGTGCTAAGGGGTATCTAGAGAGTGGGATAGGTTTAATAAATACCCTAAACCTAACACGTACCCTAACCCTAACCCCTACCATAACCCTGACACGTACCCTAATGCTAACCCTTACCCTAAACCGAGCCCTAAGCCTAACCCTAACCCATACCCTACTTCATACCCGAACCCGTACCCGAACCCGTACCCTAAGCCGTAACCTAACCCTAACCCTAACCCTAATCCTAACCCTAAGCTACCCTTGACTGTTTCTGCCTCCAATAGATTTCCTAAGCACTAGTGTTTTAAGGAACAGGTTAAAAAGAGAATCCTAATGTAATTTCTTTATAATGGGTGTGTTCCTTATCTTATCCTAGTGTCTAAAACTAACTCTAACCCTAATCCTAAACCTAACCCATACCCTAAACCGAGCCCTAACCCTAAAACTAACCCTAACTGTAAACCTAACCCATACCCAACGTGGTACCCGAACCCGAACCCGTATCCTAAGCCGTACACTCACCCTAACACTAACCCTAAGCTACCCTTGAATGTTTCTGCTTCCAGTAGATTTCCTAAGCACCAGTGTTTTAAGGAACAGGTAAAAAAGAGAATCCTAATGTGATTTCTTTATAATGGGTGTGTTCCTTATCTTATCCTAGTGTCTAAACTCTTCTCTATGGCGGGACCCCAAATAATACTCCTTTACGTGCTAAGTGGTATCTAGAGAGTGGGATAGGTTTATTAAATACCCTAACCCTAACGCGTACCCTAACCCTAACCCCTACCCTATCCCTAACACGTACCCTAATCCTAACGTAAACAGATCCTTAACCCTAAAACTAACCCTAACCCTAACCGTAACCCATACCCTACGCGGTACCTGAACCCATTCCCGAACCTGTACTGTAAGACGGACCCTAACCCTAACCCTAACTCATACCCTACGCGTTACCCGAACCCGTACCCAAACCCGTAGCCTAAGCCGTACCCTAAACCTAACCCTAAATCTAAACCTAACCCGTACACTAAAGCGAGCCCTAACCCTAAAACTAACCGTAACCCTAACCCATGCCCTACGCCATACCCGAAACCCTATCCGAACCCGTACCCTAAGCCGTACCCTAACCTTAACCCTAACCCTAACACTAACCCTAAGCTCCCCTTGACTGCTTCTGCCTCCAATAGATTTCCTAAGCACTAGTGTTTTAAGGAACAGGTTAAAAAGAGAATCCTAATGTGATTTCTTTATAATGGGTGTGTTCCTTATCTTTTCCTAGTGTCTAAACTCTTCTCCATGGATGCACTGCAAATAATATTCCTTTACGTGCTATATGGTATCTAGAAAGTGGGATAGGCTAAATAAATACCTTAACCCTAAAGCGTACCCTAACCCTAACCCCTACTCTAACCCTAACACGTACCCTAATCCTAACCCGTACTCTAAACCGAGCCCTAACCCTAAAACTAACCCTAACCCTAACCCTAACCCATACCCTCTGCCATGCCCGAACCCGTACCCTAAGCCATACCCTAACCCTAACCCTAACCCTAACTCTAACCCTAAGCTCCCCTTGAATGCTTCTGCCTTATATAGGTTTCCTAAGTACTAGTGTTTTAAGGAACAGGTTAAAAAGAGAATCCTAATGTGATTTCTTTATAATGGGTGTGTTCCTGATCTTATCCTAGGTCTAAACCCTTCTCCTTGGCCGGACCCCAAATAATATTCCTTTACGTTCTGAGTGGTATCTAGAGAGTGGGATAGGTTTAATAAATATCCTAAACCTAATGCGTACCCTAACCCTAACCCCTACCCGGACCCTAAAACGTACAATAATCCTAACCCGTACCCTAAACCGAGCTCTAACCCTGAAACTAACCCTAACCCTAACCCTAACCCATACCCTACGCGGTACCTGAACCCATACCCGAATCCGTACCCTAAACCTAACCCTAACCCTAAACCTAACCTGTACCCTAAACCGAGCCCTAACCCTAAAAATAACCCTAACCCTAAACCTAACTCATACACTAGGCATTACCCGAACACGTACCCAAACCAGTACCCTAAGCAGTACCCTACACCTAACCCTAACACTAACACTAACCCTAAGCTACCCTTGACAGCTTCTGCCTACAATAGATTTCTTAAGCACTAGTGTTTTAAGGAAAAGGTTAAAAAGAGAATCCTAATGTGATTTCTTTATAATGGGTGTGTTCCTTTTCTTTTCCTAGTGTCTAAACTCTTCTCCATGGCTGGACCCCAAATAATAATCCTTTACGTGCTAAGTGGTATCTAGAGAGTGGGATAGGTTTAATAAATACCCTAACCCTAACACGTACCCTAACCCTATCAACTACCCTAACACACGTACCCTAATCCCAACCCGTACCATAAACGGAGCCCTAATCCTAAAACTAACCCTACCCCTAACCCTAACCCATACCCTATGCCATACCCGAACCCGTACCAGACCCGTACACTAACCGTAACCCTAACCCTAACCATAAGCTACCCTTAACTGCTTCTGCCTCCAATAGATTTCCTTAGAAGTAGTGTTTTAAAGAACAGGTTAAAAAGAGAATCCTAAAGTGATTTCTTTATAACGGGTGTGTTCCTGATCTTATCCTAGTGTCTAAACTCTTCTCCATGGCGGGACCCCAAATAACATTCCTTTACGTGCTAAGTGATATCTAGAGAGTGGGATAGGTTTATTAAATACCCTAAACCTAACGCGTACCCTGACCCAAACCCCTACGCTAAAACTAACACGTACCCTAATCCTAACCCATACCCTAAACCGAGCCCTAACCCAAAAACTAACCAGAACCCTAACCCTAACCCATACCCTAGGCAGTACCCGAACCCGTAACCTAAGATGTACCCTAACCCTAACCCTAACCCGTACCTTAAACTGTAACCTAACCCTAACCCTAACCCTAACCCTAAGCTACCCTTCACTGCTTCTGCCTCCAATAGATTTCCTAAGCACTAGTGTTTTAAGAAACAGGTTAAAAAGAGAATCCTAATGTGATTTCTTTATAATGGGTGTGTTCCTTATCTTATCCTAGTTTCTAACCTCTTCTCCACGGCGGGACCCCAAATAATATACATTTACGTGCTAAGTGGTATCTAGAGAGTGGGATAGGTTTAATAAATACCCTAAACCTAACACGTACCCGAAACCTAACACCTACCCGTAGCCTAAATCGTACCCTAAACCGATTCCTAAACCTAAAACTAACGCTAACCCTAACCCTAACGCATACCCTACACGGTACCCGAACCCATACCCGAACCCGTACCCTAACCGTACCCTAACCCTAAACCTAACCCGTAGCATAAACCGAGCCCTAACCCTATAACTAACCCTAAACCTAACCCTAACAAATACCCTACGCGGTATCTGAACCCGTACCCGAACCCGTACCCTAAACTGTAACCTAACCCTAACCCTAACGGTAACCCTAAGCTACCCTTGACTGTTTCTACCTCCAATAGATTTCGTAAGCACTAGTGTTTTAAGGAACAGGTTACAAAGAGAATCCTAATGTGATTTCTTTATAATGGGTGTGTTCCTTATCTTATCCTAGTGTCTAAACTCTTCTCCATGGCAGGACCCCAAATAATATTCCTTTACATGCTAAGTGGTATCTAGAGAGTGGGATAGGTTTATTAAACTCCCTAACCCTAATGCGTACCCAAACCCTAACCCCTACCCGTACCCTAACACGTACCCTAATCCTAACCCGTAATCTAAAACAAGCCGTAACCCTAAAGCTAACCCTAAACCTAACCTGAACCCATACCCTACGCGGTACCGGAACCCATACCCGACACCGTACACTAAGCCGTACCCTAACACTAACCCGTAACCTAAACCTAACCCGTACCCTAAACATAGCCCTAACCTTAAACTAACCCTAACCCTAACCCTAACACATACCCTACGCGGTAACCAAACCTGTACCCGAACCCGTACCCTAAGCCATACACTAACCCTAACCCTATCACTAACCCTAAGCTACCCTTGACTGCTTCTGCGTCCAATAGATTTCCTAAGCACTAGTGCTTTATGGAACAGGTTAAAAAGAGAATCCTAATTTGATTTCTTTATAATGGGTGTGTTCCTTATCTTATCCTAGTGTCTAAACTCTTCTCTATGGCGGTACCCCAAATAATATTCCTTTACCTGCTAAGTGGTATCTAGAGAGTGGGATAGGTTTATTAACTACCCTAAACCTAATACGTACCCTAACCCTAACCCCTACCCTAACACTAACACGTACCCTAATCCTAACCCGTACCCTAAACCGAACCCTAACCCTAAAACTAACCCTAAGCCATACCCTACTTGGTTCCCGAACCCGTACCCTAAGCCGTACTCTAAGCCTAACCCTAACCCTAACCCTACGCCTAAGCTACCCTTGACTGCTTCTGCCTCCAATAGATTTCCTAAGCACTAGTGTTTTAAGAAACAGGTTAAAAAGAGAATCCTAATGTAATTTCTTTATAATGGGTGTGTTCCTTATCTTATCCTAGTGTCTAAACTCTTCTCTGTGGCGGGACCCCAAATAATATTCCTTTACGTGCTAAGTGGTATCTAGAGAGTGGGATAGGTTTGTGAAATATCCTAACCCTAACAAGTAACCTAACCCTAACCCCTACCCTATCCCTAACACGTACCCTAATCCAAACCTAAACTGAGCCCTATTCGTAAAACTAGCCCTAACCCTAACCCTAACCCATACCCTAATCCGTACTCAAACCCATACTCTAAGCCATACCCTAACCCTAAACGTTACCCGTACCCTACACCGAGCCTTAACCGTAAAACTAACCCTAACCCTAAACCTAACCCGTACCCTACGCGGTACCCAAACCTGTACACGAACCCGTACCCTAAGCCGTACCCTAACCCTAACCCTAACCCTACGCTACCGTTGACTGTTTCTGCCTCCAATAGTTTTCCTAAGCCCTTCTGTTTTAAGGAACAGGTTAAAAAGAGAATCCTAATGTGATTTCTTTATAATGGGTGTGTTCCTTATCTTATCCTAGTGTCTAAACTCTTATCCATGGCGGGACCCCAAATAATATACCTGTACGTGCTAAGTGGTATCTAGACAGTGGGATAGTTTTAATAAATACCCTAACCCTAATACGTAACCTAACCCTAACCCATACCTTAACACTAACACGTACCCTAATCCTAACCTGTACCCTAAACCGAGCCCTAACCCTAAAACTAATACTAACCCTAACCCTAACCCATTCCCTCATCCGTACCCGAACCCGTACCAGATCCCGTACACTAACAGTAACCCTAACCCTAACCATAAGCTACCCTTAACTGCTTCTGCCTCCAATAGTTTTCCTTAGAAATAGTGTTTTAAGGAACAGGTTAAAAAGAGAATCCTAATGTGATTTCTTTATAATGGGTGTGTTCCTTATCTTATACTAGTGTCTAAACTCTTTTCCTTGGCCGGAACCCAAATAATATTCCTTTACGTGCTAAGTGGTACCTAGAGAGTGGGATAGGTTTAATAAATACCCTAAACCTAACGCGTACCCTGACCCAAACCCCTACGCTAAACCTAACACGTACCCTAATCCTAACCCATACCCTAAACCGAGCCCTAACCCAAAAACTAACCAGAACCCTAACCCTAACCCATACCCTAGGCCGTACCCGAACCCGTAACCTAAGATGTACCCTAACCCTAACCCTAGCCCTAAGCTACCCTTGACTGCTTCTGCCTCCAATAGATTTCCTATTCACTAGTGTTTTAAGGAACAGGTTAAAAAGAAAATACTAATGTGATTTCTTTATAATGGGTGTGTTCCTTATCTTATCCTAGTTTCTAACCTCTTCTCCATGGTGGGACTCCAAATAATATAACTTTACGTGCTAAGTGGTATCTAGAGAGTGGGACAGGTTTAATAAATACCTTAAACCTAACACTAAACCTAACCCGTAACCTAAACCGAGCCCTAGCCCTAAAACTAACCCTAACCCTTACCCTAACCCATACCCTATGCTGTACCCGAACCCGTATCCGAAACCGTACACTAAGCCGTGCCCTAACCCTAACTCTAACCCTAAGATACCCTTGAATGCTTCTGCCTCCAATAGATTTACTAAGTACTAGTGTTTTAAGTAACAGGTTAAAAAGAGAATCCTAATGTGATTTCTTTATAATGGGTGTGTTCCTTACCTTATCATAGTGTCTAAACTCTTCTCGATGACTGGACCCCCAAAATTCTCCTTTACGTGCTAAGTGGTATGTAGAGAGTGAGATAGGTTTAATAAATACCCTAACCATAATGCGTACCCTAACCCTAACCCCTACCCGTACCCTAACACGTACCCTAACCCGTACCCTAAAATGAGCAGTAACCCTAAAGCTAACCCTAACCCTAACCCATACCCTACTCGGTACCCGAACCCGTACCCCAACCCGTACCCTAACCCATAACCTAAACCTAACCCGTACCGTAAACCGAGCCCTAACCCTAAAACTAACCCTAACCCTAACACATACCCTAAGCTACCCTTGACTGCTTCTGCCTCCAATACATTTCATAAAACTAGTGTTTTAAGGAACAGGTTAAAAAGAGAATCCTAATGTGATTTCTTTATAATGGGTGTGTTCCTTATCTTATCCTAGTGTCTAAACTCTTCTCCATGGCTGAACCCCAAATAATATTCCTTTACGTGGTAAGTGTTATCTAGAGAGTGGGATAGGTTTAATAAATACCCTAAACCTAACGCGTACCCTAACCCTAACCCCTACCGTAACACTGACACGTACCCTAATGCTAACCCTTACCCTAAACCGAGCCCTAAGCCTAACCCTAACCCATACCCTACTCCGTACCCGAACCCATACCCTAAGCCATACCCTAAGCCTAACCCTAAACCTAACCCTAACACTAAGCTACCTTTGACCGCTTCTACCTACAACAGATTTCCTAAACACTAGTGTTTTAAGGAACAGGTTAAAAAGAGAATCCTAATGTGATTTCTTTATAATGGGTGTGTTCCTTATCTTATCCTAGTGTCCAAACTCTTCTCTATGGTGGAACCCCAAATAATATTCCTTTACGTGGTAAGTGGTATCTAGAGAGTGGGATAGGTTTATTAAATACCCTAACCCTAACGCGTACCCTAACCCCTACCCTATCCCTAACACGTACCCTAATCCTAACCTAAACAGATCCCTAACCCTAAAACTAACCCTAACCCTAACCGTAACCCATACCCTACGCGGTATCTGAACCCATTCCCGAACCTGTACTGTAAGACGTACCTTAACCCTAACCCTAACTCATACCCTACGCGTTACCCGAACCCGTACCCAAACCCATAGCCTAAGCCGTACCCTAAACCTAACCCTAAATCTAAACCTAAACCGTACACTAAAGCGAGCCCTAACCCTAAAACTAACCCTAACCCTAACCCATGCCCTACGCCATACCCGAACCCCTATCCGAACCCGTACCCTAAGCCGTACCCTAACCCTAACCCTAACCCTAACACTAACCCTAAGCTACCCTTGAATGCTTCTGCCTCCAATAGATTTCCTAAGCACTAGTGTTTTAAGGAACAGGTTAAAAAGAGAATCCTAACGTGATTTCTTTATAATGGGTGTGTTCCTTATCTTTTCCTAGTGTCTAAACTCTTCTCCATGGCTGCACTGCAAATAATATTCCTTTGCGTGCTATATGGTATCTAGAAAGTGGGATAGGTTCAATAAATACCCTAACCCTAAAGCGTACCCTAACCCTAACCCCTACTCTAACCCTAACACGTACCCTAATGCTAACCCGTACTCTAAACCGAGCCCTAACCCTAAAACTAACCCTAACCCTAACGCTAACCCATACCCTCTGCCATGCCCGAACCCTAACCCTAACCCTAACTCTAACCCTAAGATACCCTTGAATGCTTCTGCCTTATATAGGTTTCCTAAGTACTAGTGTTTTAAGGAACAGGTTAAAAAGAGAATCCTAATGTGATTTCTTTATAATGGGTGTGTTCCTGATCTTATCCTTGTGTCTAAACTCTTTTCCTTGGCCGGAACCCAAGTAATATTCCTTTACGTGCTAAGTGGTATCTAGAGAGTGGGATAGTTTTAATAAATACCCTAAACCTAACGCGTACCCTAACCCTAACCCCTACCCGTACCCTAAAACATACCCTAATCTTAACCCGTACCCTAAACCGAGCTCTAAGCCTAAAACTAACACTAACCCTAACCCATACCCTACGTGGTACCTGAACCCATACCCGAACCCTAACCCTAAAACTAACCCTAACCGTAAAACCTATCCCATGCCCAAGACGGTAACCGAACCCGTACCCGAAACCGTACCCTAAGCCATACCCTAACCCTAACCCTAACCCTAAGCTACCCTTGACTGTTTCTGCCTCCAATAGGTTTCTTAGCACTAGTGTTTTAAGGAACAGGTTAAAAAGAGAATCCTAATGTGATTTCTTTATAATGGGTGTGTTCCTGATCTTATCCTAGGTCTAAACCCTTCTCCTTGGCCGGACCCCAAATAATATTCCTTTACGTTCTGAGTGGTATCTAGAGAGTGGGATAGGTTTAATAAATATCCTAAACCTAATGCGTACCCTAACCCTAAGCCCTACCCGGACCCTAAAACGTACAATAATCCTAACCCGTACCCTAAACCGAGCTCTAACCCTGAAACTAACCCTAACGCTAACCCTAACCCATACCCTACACGGTACCTGAACCCATACCCGAATCCGTACCCTAAACCTAACCCTAACCCTAAACCTAACCTGTACCCTAAACCGAGCCCTAACCCTAAAAGTAACCCTAACCCTAAACCTAACTCATACCCTAGGCGTTACCCGAACACGTACCCGAACCAGTACCCTAAGCAGTACCCTAAACCTAACCCTAACACTAACACTAACCCTAAGCTACCCTTGACAGCTTCTGCCTACAATAGATTTCTTAAGCACTAGTGTTTTAAGGAAAAGGTTAAAAAGAGAATCCTAATGTGATTTCTTTATAATGGGTGTGTTCCTTATCTTTTCCTAGCGTCTAAACTCTTCTCCATGGCTGGACCCCAAATAATAATCCTTTACGTGCTAAGTGGTATCTAGAGAGTGGGATAGGTTTAATAAATACCCTAACCCTAACACGTACCCTAACCCTATCAACTACCCTAACACACGTACCCTAATCCCAACCCGTACCATAAACGGAGCCCTAATCCTAAAACTAACCCTACCCCTAACCCTAACCCATACCCTATGCCGTACCCGAACCCGTACCAGACTCGTACACTAACCGTAACCCTAACCCTAACCATAAGCTACCCTTAACTGCTTCTGCCTCCAATAGATTTCCTTAGAAGTAGTGTTTTAAGGAACAAGTTAAAAAGAGAATGCTAATGTGATTTCTTTATAATGGGTGTGTTCCTGATCTTATCCTTGTGTCTAAACTCTTTTCCTTGGCCGGAACCCAAGTAATATTCCTTTACGTGCTAAGTGGTATCTAGAGAGTGGGATAGTTTTAATAAATACCCTAAACCTAACGCGTACCCTAACCCTAACCCCTACCCGTACCCTAAAACATACCCTAATCTTAACCCGTACCCTAAACCGAGCTCTAAGCCTAAAACTAACACTAACCCTAACCCATACCCTACGTGGTACCTGAACCCATACCCGAACCCTAACCCTAAAACTAACCCTAACTGTAAACCTATCCCATACCCAAGACGGTAACCGAACCCGTACCCGAAACCGTACCCTAAGCCATACCCTAACCCTAACCCTAAGCTACCCTTGACTGTTTCTGCCTCCAATAGGTTTCTTAGCACTAGTGTTTTAAGGAACAGGTTAAAAAGAGAATCCTAATGTGATTTCTTTATAATGGGTGTGTTCCTTATCTTATCCTAATGTCTAAACTCTTCTCCATGGCTGAACCCCAAATAATATTCCTTTACGTGGTAAGTGTTATCTAGAGAGTGGGATAGGTTTAATAAATACCCTAAACCTAAAGCGTACCCTAACCCTAAACCGAGCCCTAAGCCTAACCCTAACCCATACCCTACTTCATACCCGAACCCGTACCCGAACCCGTACCCTAAGCCTAACCCTAAATCTAACCCTAACCATAAGCTACCCTTGACTACTTCTGCCTCTAATAGATTTCCTTAGCAGTAGTGTTTTCAGAAACAGGTTAAAAAGAGAATCCTAATGTGATTTCTTTATAACGGGTGTGTTCCTTCTCTTATCCTAGTGTCTAAACTCTTCTCCATGGCGGGACCCCAAATAACATTCCTTTACGTGCTAAGTGATATCTAGAGAGTGGGATAGGTTTATTAAATACCCTAAACCTAACGCGTACCCTGACCCAAACCCCTACGCTAAACCTAACACGTACCCTAATCCTAACCCATACCCTAAACCGAGCCCTAACCGAAAAACTAACCAGAACCCTAACCCTAACCCATACCCTAGGCCGTACACGAACCCGTAACCTAAGATGTACCCTAACCCTAACCCTAACCCTAACCCGTATCTTAAACTGTAACCTAACCCTAACCCTAACCCTAACCCTAAGCTACCCTTCACTGCTTCTGCCTCCAATAGATTTCCTAAGCACTAGTGTTTTAAGAAACAGGTTAAAAAGAGAATCCTAATGTGATTTCTTTATAATGGTTGTGTTCCTTATCTTATCCTAGTTTCTAACCTCTTCTCCACGGCGGGACCCCAAATAATATACCTTTACGTGCTAAGTGGTATCTAGAGAGTGGGATAGGTTTAATAAATACCCTAAACCTAACACGTACCCGAAACCTAACACCTACCCGTAGCCTAAATCGTACCCTAAACCGATCCCTAAACCTAAAACTAACCGTAACCCTAACCCTAACGCATACCCTACACGGTACCCGAACCCATAACCGAACCCGTACCCTAACCGTACACTAACCCTAAACCTAACCCGTAGCATAAACCGAGCCCTAACCCTATAACTAACCCTAAACCTAACCCTAACAAATACCCTACGCGGTACCTGAACCCGTACCCGAACCCGTACCCTAAACTGTAACCTAACCCTAACGGTAACCCTAAGCTACCCTTGACTGTTTCTGCCTCCAATAGATTTCCTAAGCACAAGTGTTTTAAGGAACAGGTTAAAAAGAGAATCCTAATGTGATTTCTTTATAATGGGTGTGTTCCTTATCTTATCCTAGTGTCTAAACTCTTCTCCATGGCGGGACCCCAAATAATATTCCTTTACTTGCTAAGTGGTATCTAGAGAGTGGGATAGGTTTATTAAATTCCCTAACCCTATTGCGTACCCAAACCCTAAACCCTACCCTAACACTAACACGTACCCTAATCCTAACCCGTACCCTAAACAGAACCCTAACCCTAAAACTAACCCTAACACTGACCCTAAACCATACCTTACTTGGTACCCGAACCCGTACCCTACGCCGTACCCTAAGCCTAACCCTAACCCTAACCCTAACCCTAAGCCTAAGCTACCCTTGACTGTTTCTGCCTCCAATAGATTTCCTAAGCACTAGTGTTTTAAGGAACAGTTTAAAAAGAGAATCCTAATGTAATTTCTTTATAATGGGTGTGTTCCTTATCTTATCCTAGTGTCTAAACTCTTCTCTGTGGCGGGACCCCAAATAATATTCCTTTACGTGCTAAGTGGTATCTAGAGAGTGGGATAGGTTTGTTAAATATCCTAACCCTAACGAGTAACCTAACCCTAACCCCTACCCTATCCCTAACACGTACCCTAATCCAAACCTAAACCGAGCCCTATTCCTAAAACTAACCCTAACCCTAACCCTAACCCATACCCTAAGCCATACTCAAACCCGTACTCTAAGCCATACCCTAACCCTAAACCTTACCCGTACCCTACACCGAGCCTTAACCCTAAAACTAACCCTAACCCTAAACCTAACCCGTACCCTACGCGGTACCCAAACCTGTACACGAACCCGTACCCTAAGCCGTACCCTAACCCTAACCCTAACCCTATGCTACCCTTGACTGTTTCTGCCTCCAATAGTTTTCCTTAGCACTTGTGTTTTAAGGAACAGGTTAAAAAGAGAATCCGAATGTGATTTCTTTATAATGGGTGTGTTCCTTATCTTATCCTCCTGTCTAAACTCTTCTCCATGGTTGCACTCCAAATAATATTCCTTTACGTGCTAAGTGGTATGTAGAAAGTGGGATAGGTTTCATAAATACCCTAACCCAAACGCGTACCCTAACACTAACCCCTACCCTAACCTTAACACGTACCCTAATCCTAACCCGTACTCTAAACAGATCCCTAACCCTAAAACTAACCCTAACCCTAACCCTAACCCACCCTTGACTGTTTCTTCCTCCAATAGATTTACTAAGCACTAGTGTTTTAAGGAACAGGTTCAAATGGGAATCCTAATGTCATTTCTTTATAATGGGTGTGTTCCTTATCTTATCCTAGTTTCTAACCTCTTCTCCATGGCGGGATCCCAAATAATATACTGTTACGTGCTAACTGGTATCTAGAGAGTGGGATAGGTTTAATAAATACCCTAAACCTAACACGTACCCTAACCCTAACCCCTACCCGTACCCTAAAACGTAACATGACCCTAACCCGTACCCTAAACCTAGCCCTAATCTTAAACTAACCCTACCCCTAACCCATACCATACGCGGTACCTGAACCCATACACGAACCCATACCCTAAGCCGTACCCTAACCCTAAACCTAACCCTAAACATAATCCGTACCCTAAACCGAGCCCTAACCCTAAAACTAACCCTAAATCTAAACCTAACCCATACCCTACGTGGTACCCGAACCTGTACCCTAAGCCTTACTCTAACCCTAACCCTAACCCTAACCCTAAACGTAACCCGTACACTAAACGGAGCCCTAACCCTAAAACTAACCCTAGCCCTAACCCATACACTAAGCGGAACCTGAACCCGTACCCGAACCCGTACCCTAAACTGTAACCTAACCCTAACCCTAACGGTAACCCTAAGCTACCCTTGACTGTTTCTACCTCCAATAGATTTCCTAAGCACTAGTGTTTTAAGGAACAGGTTAAAAAGAGAATCCTAATGTGATTTCTTTATAATGGGTGTGTTCCTTATCTTATCCTAGTGTCTAAACTCTTCTCCATGGCGGGACCCCAAATAATATTCCTTTACGTGCTAAGTGGAATCTAGAGAGTGGGATAGGTTTATTAAATTCCCTAACCCTAATGAGTACGCATACCCTAACCCCTACCCGTACCCTAACACGTACGCTAATCCTAACCCGTACCCTAAAACGAGCCGTAAGCCTAAAGCTAACCCTAAACCTAATCCTAACCCACACCCTACGCGGTACCTGAACCCATACCCGAAACCGTACACTAAGCTGTACCCTAACACTAATCCATAACCTAAACCTAACCCGCACCCTAAACCGATCCCTAACCCTAAAACTAACCCTAACCCTAACCCTAACACATACACTACGCGGTAACCGAACCCGTAACCTAAGCCGTACCCTAACCCTAACCCTAACCCTCACCCTAAGCTACCCTTGACTGCTTCTGCCTCCAATAGATTTCATAAAACTAGTGTTTTAAGGAACAGGTTAAAAAGAGAATCCTAATGTGATTTCTTTATAATGGGTGTGTTCCTTATCTTATCCTAGTGTCTAAACTCTTCTCCATGGCGGGACCCCAAATAATATTCCTTTACGTGCTAAGTGGTATCTAGAGAGTGGGATAGGTTTAATAAATATCCTAAACCTAACGCGTACCCTAAACCTAACCCCTACCCTAACCCTAACACGTACCATAATACTAACCCGTACCCTAAACCAAGCCCTAACTCTAAAACTAACCCTAAAACTAATCCTAACCCATACCCTATGCCGTACCCGAACCCGTACCCAAACCCGTACCCTAACACTAACACTAACCCTAACCCTAAATGATACCCTACACGGTACCCTAACCCGTACCTGAACGCATACCCTAACCCTAACCCTAAACCTAACACTAAAACTAACCCGTAACCTAAACCGAGCCCTAGCCCTAAAACTAACCCTAACCCTTACCCTAACCCATACCCTATGCTGTACCCGAACCCGTATCCGAAACAGTACACTAAGCCGTGCCCTAACCCTAACCCTAACCCTAATCCTAAACCTAACCTGTACCCTAAACCGAGCCCTAACCCTAAAAGTAACCCTAAACCTAAACCTAACTCATACTCTAGGTGGTACCCGAACACGTACCCGAACCAGTACCCTAAGCCGTACCCTAAACCTAACCCTAACCCTATCCCTAACCCTAAGCTACCCTTGACTGCTTTTGCTTCCAATAGATTTCTTAGCACTAGTGTTTTAAGGAACAGGTTCAACAGGGAATCCTAATGTGATTTCTTTATAATGGGTGTGTTCCTTATCTTATCCTAGTGTCTAATCTCTTCTCGATGGCTGGACCCCAAATAATATTCCTTACGTGGTAAGTGGTATCTAGAGAGTGGGATAGGTTTAATAAATACCCTAACCCTAATGCGTACCCTAACCCTAACCCCTAACCTAACCTTAACAGGTACCATAATCCTAACCTGTACCCTAAACCGAGCCCTAACCCTAAAACTATCCGTAACCCTAACCCTAACACATATCCTATGCCGACCCAAACCCATACCCGAACCCGTACCCTAAGCCGTACCCTAAGCCTAACCCTAAACCTAACCCTAACCCTAACCATAAGCAACCCTTGACTACTTCTGCCTCTAATAGATTTCCTTAGCAGTAGTGTTTTCAGAAACAGGTTAAAAAGAGAATCGTTATGTGATTTCTTTATAACAGGTGTGTTCCTGATCTTATCCTAGTGTCTAAATTCTTCTCCATGGCGGGACCCCAAATAATATTCCTTTACGTGCTAAGTGGTATCTAGAGAGTGGGATAGGTTTATTAAATACCCTAAACCTAATGCGTACCCTAACCCTAACCCCTACCCTAACACTAACACGTACCCTAATCCTAACCCATACCCTAAACCGAACCCTAACCCTAACACTAACCCTAAGCCATACACCACGTGGTACCCGAACCCGTACCCTAAGCCGTAACCTAACCCTAACCCTAACCCTAAGCTACCCTTGACTGTTTCTGCCTCCAATAGATTTCCTAAGCACTAGTGTTTTAAGGAACAGGTTAAAAAGAGAATCCTAATGTAATTTCTTTATAATGGGTGTGTTCCTTACCTTATCCTAGTGTCTAAACTATTCTCCATGGTTGGACCCCAAATAATATTCCTTTACGTGATAACTGGTATCTAGAGAGTGGGGTAGGTTTAATAAATACCCTAACCCTAACCCATACCCTAACCCTAACCCTTACGCTAACCCTAACACATAACCTAATCCTAACCCGTACCCTAAACCGAGCCCTAACCCTAAACCTAACCCATGCCCTACGTGGTACTCGAACACTAACCCGTACCCTAAGCCGTACCCTAACCCTAACCCTAAGCCTAACCCTAAGCCTAACCCTAACCCTAAGTTACCCTTGACTGTTTCTGCCTCCAATAGATTTCCTAAGCACTAGTGTTTTAAGGAACAGGTTAAAAAGTGAATCCTAATGTGACTTCTTTATAATGGGTGTGTTCCTTACCTTATCCTAGTGTCAAAACTCTTCTCCATGGCTGGACCCCAAATAATATTCCTTTACGTGGTAAGTGGTATCTAGAGAGTGGGATAGGTTTAATAAATATCATAAACCTAAAGCGTACCCTAACCCTAACCCCTACCCTAACCCTAACACGTACCCTAATACTAATCCGTACCCTAAACCAAGCCCTAACTCTAAAACTAACCCTAAACCTAATCCTAACCCATACCCTACACCGTACCCGAACCCGTACCCTAAGCCGTACCCTAACACTAAATGATACCGTACACGGTACACTAACCCGTACCTGAACCCGTACCCTAACCCTAACCCTAACACTAAACCTAACACTAAACCTAACCCGTTACGTAAACCGAGCCCTAACCCTACAATTAACCCTAACCCTTACCCTAACCCATACCCTATGCTGTACGCGAAGCCGTATCCGAAACCGTACACTAAGCCGTAACCTAACCCTAACCCTAACTCTAACCCTAAGATACCCTTGAATGCTTCTGCCTCCAATAGATTTCCTAAGTACTAGTGTTTTAAGTAACAGGTTAAAAAGAGAATCCTAATGTGATATCTTTATAATGGGTGTGTTCCTTACCTTATCCTAGTGTCTAAACTCTTCTCGATGGCTGGACCCCCAAAATTTTCCTTTACGTACTAAGTGGTATGTAGAGAGTGAGATAGGTTTAATAAATACCCTAACCATAATGCGTACCCTAACCCTAACCCCTACCCGGACACTAAAACGTACAATAATCCTAACCCGTACCCTAAACCGAGCTCTAACCCTAAAATTAACCCTAACCCTAACCCATACCCTACGCGGTACCTGAACCCATACCCGAATCCGTACCCTAACCCTAACCCTAAACCTAAACCTAACCTGTACCCTAAACCGAGCCCTAACCCTAAAAGTAACCCTAACCCTAAACCTAACTCATACCCTAGGCGGTACCCGAACAGGTACCCGAACCAGTACCCTAAGCCGTACCCTAAACCTAACCCTAACCCTATCCCTAACACTAAGCTACCCTTGACTGTTTCTGCCTCCAATAGGTTTCTTAGCACTAGTGTTTTAAGGAACAGGTTAAAAAGAGAATCCTTATGTGATTCCTTCATAATGGGTGTGTTCCTTATCTTATCCTAATGTCTAAACTCTTCTCCATGGCTGAACCCCAAATAATATTCCTTTACGTGCTAAGGGGTATCTAGAGAGTGGGATAGGTTTAATAAATACCCTAAACCTAACACGTACCCTAACCCTAACCCCTACCATAACCCTGACACGTACCCTAATGCTAACCCTTACCCTAAACCGAGCCCTAAGCCTAACCCTAACCCATACCCTACTTCATACCCGAACCCGTACCCGAACCCGTACCCTAAGCCGTAACCTAACCCTAACCCTAACCCTAATCCTAACCCTAAGCTACCCTTGACTGTTTCTGCCTCCAATAGATTTCCTAAGCACTAGTGTTTTAAGGAACAGGTTAAAAAGAGAATCCTAATGTAATTTCTTTATAATGGGTGTGTTCCTTATCTTATCCTAGTGTCTAAAACTAACTCTAACCCTAATCCTAAACCTAACCCATACCCTAAACCGAGCCCTAACCCTAAAACTAACCCTAACTGTAAACCTAACCCATACCCAACGTGGTACCTGAACCCGAACCCGTATCCTAAGCCGTACACTCACCCTAACACTAACCCTAAGCTACCCTTGAATGTTTCTGCTTCCAGTAGATTTCCTAAGCACCAGTGTTTTAAGGAACAGGTAAAAAAGAGAATCCTAATGTGATTTCTTTATAATGGGTGTGTTCCTTATCTTATCCTAGTGTCTAAACTCTTCTCTATGGCGGGACCCCAAATAATACTCCTTTACGTGCTAAGTGGTATCTAGAGAGTGGGATAGGTTTATTAAATACCCTAACCCTAACGCGTACCCTAACCCTAACCCCTACCCTATCCCTAACACGTACCCTAATCCTAACGTAAACAGATCCTTAACCCTAAAACTAACCCTAACCCTAACCGTAACCCATACCCTACGCGGTACCTGAACCCATTCCCGAACCTGTACTGTAAGACGGACCCTAACCCTAACCCTAACTCATACCCTACGCGTTACCCGAACCCGTACCCAAACCCGTAGCCTAAGCCGTACCCTAAACCTAACCCTAAATCTAAACCTAACCCGTACACTAAAGCGAGCCCTAACCCTAAAACTAACCGTAACCCTAACCCATGCCCTACGCCATACCCGAAACCCTATCCGAACCCGTACCCTAAGCCGTACCCTAACCTTAACCCTAACCCTAACACTAACCCTAAGCTCCCCTTGACTGCTTCTGCCTCCAATAGATTTCCTAAGCACTAGTGTTTTAAGGAACAGGTTAAAAAGAGAATCCTAATGTGATTTCTTTATAATGGGTGTGTTCCTTATCTTTTCCTAGTGTCTAAACTCTTCTCCATGGATGCACTGCAAATAATATTCCTTTACGTGCTATATGGTATCTAGAAAGTGGGATAGGCTAAATAAATACCTTAAACCTAAAGCGTACCCTAACCCTAACCCCTACTCTAACCCTAACACGTACCCTAATCCTAACCCGTACTCTAAACCGAGCCCTAACCCTAAAACTAACCCTAACCCTAACCCTAACCCATACCCTCTGCCATGCCCGAACCCGTACCCTAAGCCATACCCTAACCCTAACCCTAACCCTAACTCTAACCCTAAGATACCCTTGAATGCTTCTGCCTTATATAGGTTTCCTAAGTACTAGTGTTTTAAGGAACAGGTTAAAAAGAGAATCCTAATGTGATTTCTTTATAATGGGTGTGTTCCTGATCTTATCCTAGGTCTAAACCCTCCTCCTTGGCCGGACCCCAAATAATATTCCTTTACGTTCTGAGTGGTATCTAGAGAGTGGGATAGGTTTAATAAATATCCTAAACCTAATGCGTACCCTAACCCTAACCCCTACCCGGACCCTAAAACGTACAATAATCCTAACCCGTACCCTAAACCGAGCTCTAACCCTGAAACTAACCCTAACCCTAACCCTAACCCATACCCTACGCGGTACCTGAACCCATACCCGAATCCGTACCCTAAACCTAACCCTAACCCTAAACCTAACCTGTACCCTAAACCGAGCCCTAACCCTAAAAATAACCCTAACCCTAAACCTAACTCATACACTAGGCATTACCCGAACACGTACCCAAACCAGTACCCTAAGCAGTACCCTACACCTAACCCTAACACTAACACTAACCCTAAGCTACCCTTGACAGCTTCTGCCTACAATAGATTTCTTAAGCACTAGTGTTTTAAGGAAAAGGTTAAAAAGAGAATCCTAATGTGATTTCTTTATAATGGGTGTGTTCCTTTTCTTTTCCTAGTGTCTAAACTCTTCTCCATGGCTGGACCCCAAATAATAATCCTTTACGTGCTAAGTGGTATCTAGAGAGTGGGATAGGTTTAATAAATACCCTAACCCTAACACGTACCCTAACCCTATCAACTACCCTAACACACGTACCCTAATCCCAACCCGTACCATAAACGGAGCCCTAATCCTAAAACTAACCCTACCCCTAACCCTAACCCATACCCTATGCCATACCCGAACCCGTACCAGACCCGTACACTAACCGTAACCCTAACCCTAACCATAAGCTACCCTTAACTGCTTCTGCCTCCAATAGATTTCCTTAGAAGTAGTGTTTTAAAGAACAGGTTAAAAAGAGAATCCTAAAGTGATTTCTTTATAACGGGTGTGTTCCTGATCTTATCCTAGTGTCTAAACTCTTCTCCATGGCGGGACCCCAAATAACATTCCTTTACGTGCTAAGTGATATCTAGAGAGTGGGATAGGTTTATTAAATACCCTAAACCTAACGCGTACCCTGACCCAAACCCCTATGCTAAAACTAACACGTACCCTAATCCTAACCCATACCCTAAACCGAGCCCTAACCCAAAAACTAACCAGAACCCTAACCCTAACCCATACCCTAGGCAGTACCCGAACCCGTAACCTAAGATGTACCCTAACCCTAACCCTAACCCGTACCTTAAACTGTAACCTAACCCTAACCCTAACCCTAACCCTAAGCTACCCTTCACTGCTTCTGCCTCCAATAGATTTCCTAAGCACTAGTGTTTTAAGAAACAGGTTAAAAAGAGAATCCTAATGTGATTTCTTTATAATGGGTGTGTTCCTTATCTTATCCTAGTTTCTAACCTCTTCTCCACGGCGGGACCCCAAATAATATACATTTACGTGCTAAGTGGTATCTAGAGAGTGGGATAGGTTTAATAAATACCCTAAACCTAACACGTACCCGAAACCTAACACCTACCCGTAGCCTAAATCGTACCCTAAACCGATTCCTAAACCTAAAACTAACGCTAACCCTAACCCTAACGCATACCCTACACGGTACCCGAACCCATACCCGAACCCGTACCCTAACCGTACCCTAACCCTAAACCTAACCCGTAGCATAAATCGAGCCCTAACCCTATAACTAACCCTAAACCTAACCCTAACAAATACCCTACGCGGTATCTGAACCCGTACCCGAACCCGTACCCTAAACTGTAACCTAACCCTAACCCTAACGGTAACCCTAAGCTACCCTTGACTGTTTCTACCTCCAATAGATTTCGTAAGCACTAGTGTTTTAAGGAACAGGTTACAAAGAGAATCCTAATGTGATTTCTTTATAATGGGTGTGTTCCTTATCTTATCCTAGTGTCTAAACTCTTCTCCATGGCAGGACCCCAAATAATATTCCTTTACATGCTAAGTGGTATCTAGAGAGTGGGATAGGTTTATTAAACTCCCTAACCCTAATGCGTACCCAAACCCTAACCCCTACCCGTACCCTAACACGTACCCTAATCCTAACCCGTAATCTAAAACAAGCCGTAACCCTAAAGCTAACCCTAAACCTAACCTGAACCCATACCCTACGCGGTACCGGAACCCATACCCGACACCGTACACTAAGCCGTACCCTAACACTAACCCGTAACCTAAACCTAACCCGTACCCTAAACATAGCCCTAACCTTAAACTAACCCTAACCCTAACCCTAACACATACCCTACGCGGTAACCAAACCTGTACCCGAACCCGTACCCTAAGCCATACACTAACCCTAACCCTATCACTAACCCTAAGCTACCCTTGACTGCTTCTGCGTCCAATAGATTTCCTAAGCACTAGTGCTTTATGGAACAGGTTAAAAAGAGAATCCTAATTTGATTTCTTTATAATGGGTGTGTTCCTTATCTTATCCTAGTGTCTAAACTCTTCTCTATGGCGGTACCCCAAATAATATTCCTTTACCTGCTAAGTGGTATCTAGAGAGTGGGATAGGTTTATTAACTACCCTAAACCTAATACGTACCCTAACCCTAACCCCTACCCTAACACTAACACGTACCCTAATCCTAACCCGTACCCTAAACCGAACCCTAACCCTAAAACTAACCCTAAGCCATACCCTACTTGGTTCCCGAACCCGTACCCTAAGCCGTACTCTAAGCCTAACCCTAACCCTAACCCTACGCCTAAGCTACCCTTGACTGCTTCTGCCTCCAATAGATTTCCTAAGCACTAGTGTTTTAAGAAACAGGTTAAAAAGAGAATCCTAATGTAATTTCTTTATAATGGGTGTGTTCCTTATCTTATCCTAGTGTCTAAACTCTTCTCTGTGGCGGGACCCCAAATAATATTCCTTTACGTGCTAAGTGGTATCTAGAGAGTGGGATAGGTTTGTGAAATATCCTAACCCTAACAAGTAACCTAACCCTAACCCCTACCCTATCCCTAACACGTACCCTAATCCAAACCTAAACTGAGCCCTATTCGTAAAACTAGCCCTAACCCTAACCCTAACCCATACCCTAATCCGTACTCAAACCCATACTCTAAGCCATACCCTAACCCTAAACGTTACCCGTACCCTACACCGAGCCTTAACCGTAAAACTAACCCTAACCCTAAACCTAACCCGTACCCTACGCGGTACCCAAACCTGTACACGAACCCGTACCCTAAGCCGTACCCTAACCCTAACCCTAACCCTACGCTACCGTTGACTGTTTCTGCCTCCAATAGTTTTCCTAAGCCCTTCTGTTTTAAGGAACAGGTTAAAAAGAGAATCCTAATGTGATTTCTTTATAATGGGTGTGTTCCTTATCTTATCCTAGTGTCTAAACTCTTATCCATGGCGGGACCCCAAATAATATACCTGTACGTGCTAAGTGGTATCTAGACAGTGGGATAGTTTTAATAAATACCCTAACCCTAATACGTACCCTAACCCTAACCCATACCTTAACACTAACACGTACCCTAATCCTAACCTGTACCCTAAACCGAGCCCTAACCCTAAAACTAATACTAACCCTAACCCTAACCCATTCCCTCATCCGTACCCGAACCCGTACCAGATCCCGTACACTAACAGTAACCCTAACCCTAACCATAAGCTACCCTTAACTGCTTCTGCCTCCAATAGTTTTCCTTAGAAATAGTGTTTTAAGGAACAGGTTAAAAAGAGAATCCTAATGTGATTTCTTTATAATGGGTGTGTTCCTTATCTTATACTAGTGTCTAAACTCTTTTCCTTGGCCGGAACCCAAATAATATTCCTTTACGTGCTAAGTGGTACCTAGAGAGTGGGATAGGTTTAATAAATACCCTAAACCTAACGCGTACCCTGACCCAAACCCCTACGCTAAACCTAACACGTACCCTAATCCTAACCCATACCCTAAACCGAGCCCTAACCCAAAAACTAACCAGAACCCTAACCCTAACCCATACCCTAGGCCGTACCCGAACCCGTAACCTAAGATGTACCCTAACCCTAACCCTAGCCCTAAGCTACCCTTGACTGCTTCTGCCTCCAATAGATTTCCTATTCACTAGTGTTTTAAGGAACAGGTTAAAAAGAAAATACTAATGTGATTTCTTTATAATGGGTGTGTTCCTTATCTTATCCTAGTTTCTAACCTCTTCTCCATGGTGGGACTCCAAATAATATAACTTTACGTGCTAAGTGGTATCTAGAGAGTGGGACAGGTTTAATAAATACCTTAAACCTAACACTAAACCTAACCCGTAACCTAAACCGAGCCCTAGCCCTAAAACTAACCCTAACCCTTACCCTAACCCATACCCTATGCTGTACCCGAACCCGTATCCGAAACCGTACACTAAGCCGTGCCCTAACCCTAACTCTAACCCTAAGATACCCTTGAATGCTTCTGCCTCCAATAGATTTACTAAGTACTAGTGTTTTAAGTAACAGGTTAAAAAGAGAATCCTAATGTGATTTCTTTATAATGGGTGTGTTCCTTACCTTATCATAGTGTCTAAACTCTTCTCGATGACTGGACCCCCAAAATTCTCCTTTACGTGCTAAGTGGTATGTAGAGAGTGAGATAGGTTTAATAAATACCCTAACCATAATGCGTACCCTAACCCTAACCCCTACCCGTACCCTAACACGTACCCTAACCCGTACCCTAAAATGAGCAGTAACCCTAAAGCTAACCCTAACCCTAACCCATACCCTACTCGGTACCCGAACCCGTACCCCAACCCGTACCCTAACCCATAACCTAAACCTAACCCGTACCGTAAACCGAGCCCTAACCCTAAAACTAACCCTAACCCTAACACATACCCTAAGCTACCCTTGACTGCTTCTGCCTCCAATACATTTCATAAAACTAGTGTTTTAAGGAACAGGTTAAAAAGAGAATCCTAATGTGATTTCTTTATAATGGGTGTGTTCCTTATCTTATCCTAGTGTCTAAACTCTTCTCCATGGCTGAACCCCAAATAATATTCCTTTACGTGGTAAGTGTTATCTAGAGAGTGGGATAGGTTTAATAAATACCCTAAACCTAACGCGTACCCTAACCCTAACCCCTACCGTAACACTGACACGTACCCTAATGCTAACCCTTACCCTAAACCGAGCCCTAAGCCTAACCCTAACCCATACCCTACTCCGTACCCGAACCCATACCCTAAGCCATACCCTAAGCCTAACCCTAAACCTAACCCTAACACTAAGCTACCTTTGACCGCTTCTACCTACAACAGATTTCCTAAACACTAGTGTTTTAAGGAACAGGTTAAAAAGAGAATCCTAATGTGATTTCTTTATAATGGGTGTGTTCCTTATCTTATCCTAGTGTCCAAACTCTTCTCTATGGTGGAACCCCAAATAATATTCCTTTACGTGGTAAGTGGTATCTAGAGAGTGGGATAGGTTTATTAAATACCCTAACCCTAACGCGTACCCTAACCCCTACCCTATCCCTAACACGTACCCTAATCCTAACCTAAACAGATCCCTAACCCTAAAACTAACCCTAACCCTAACCGTAACCCATACCCTACGCGGTATCTGAACCCATTCCCGAACCTGTACTGTAAGACGTACCTTAACCCTAACCCTAACTCATACCCTACGCGTTACCCGAACCCGTACCCAAACCCATAGCCTAAGCCGTACCCTAAACCTAACCCTAAATCTAAACCTAAACCGTACACTAAAGCGAGCCCTAACCCTAAAACTAACCCTAACCCTAACCCATGCCCTACGCCATACCCGAACCCCTATCCGAACCCGTACCCTAAGCCGTACCCTAACCCTAACCCTAACCCTAACACTAACCCTAAGCTACCCTTGAATGCTTCTGCCTCCAATAGATTTCCTAAGCACTAGTGTTTTAAGGAACAGGTTAAAAAGAGAATCCTAACGTGATTTCTTTATAATGGGTGTGTTCCTTATCTTTTCCTAGTGTCTAAACTCTTCTCCATGGCTGCACTGCAAATAATATTCCTTTGCGTGCTATATGGTATCTAGAAAGTGGGATAGGTTCAATAAATACCCTAACCCTAAAGCGTACCCTAACCCTAACCCCTACTCTAACCCTAACACGTACCCTAATGCTAACCCGTACTCTAAACCGAGCCCTAACCCTAAAACTAACCCTAACCCTAACGCTAACCCATACCCTCTGCCATGCCCGAACCCTAACCCTAACCCTAACTCTAACCCTAAGATACCCTTGAATGCTTCTGCCTTATATAGGTTTCCTAAGTACTAGTGTTTTAAGGAACAGGTTAAAAAGAGAATCCTAATGTGATTTCTTTATAATGGGTGTGTTCCTGATCTTATCCTTGTGTCTAAACTCTTTTCCTTGGCCGGAACCCAAGTAATATTCCTTTACGTGCTAAGTGGTATCTAGAGAGTGGGATAGTTTTAATAAATACCCTAAACCTAACGCGTACCCTAACCCTAACCCCTACCCGTACCCTAAAACATACCCTAATCTTAACCCGTACCCTAAACCGAGCTCTAAGCCTAAAACTAACACTAACCCTAACCCATACCCTACGTGGTACCTGAACCCATACCCGAACCCTAACCCTAAAACTAACCCTAACCGTAAAACCTATCCCATGCCCAAGACGGTAACCGAACCCGTACCCGAAACCGTACCCTAAGCCATACCCTAACCCTAACCCTAACCCTAAGCTACCCTTGACTGTTTCTGCCTCCAATAGGTTTCTTAGCACTAGTGTTTTAAGGAACAGGTTAAAAAGAGAATCCTAATGTGATTTCTTTATAATGGGTGTGTTCCTGATCTTATCCT